>NC_141898.1:11445791-11752997 GCF_030686135.1 Camelina sativa | reverse complement strand
ATCAGAAGGTTTCAAAACCAAGAGTGTGAAACAAAGTAGGTCCAACAACTTTCAAGTTTCACAGCCCATCAAGCCTGCTAAGCAATAGTCGACTCTGCAACTCACAAAAGACAAAAAGAAAGAAGTTGTAGAGGAAGCTTCAAGCGTTGGTGAAAAACCAAAAGCAAAAGCAAAAGAGGTGAGCTGTAGTATGGCTGAGAGGATAGAGACGAGCACTCGATTTAACGCTCTTAACCTCCTGACAGATGATGACATGTGTCAAGGGAACTAGGACTTTGTGATTGTAATCGATAAGAGAGTATCAATAAGAAATCGAAAATAAGTTTTTCACATTACCTTCTATTCTTTCATGGTATCAGAGTCATGGCGTTGTCCATGGAGCTCTATTCTCAACCAGTTCTAAATATCTCAAATTATGTGACTGTCAAGCTCACAGAAAGAAACTACCTTCTCTGGAAGATGCAGTTCGAGTCCTTTCTCTCTAGACAAGGACTGCTTGGATTCGTAAATGGTTCCACACCGCAACCTGAACCTACCTTGACAACACACATCACTAGCTACGACACCGTCACCCCAAACCCAGCATATCAAGCTTGGATCTGGTCAGATCAAGTTGTGAGGGTGTGGCTACTTGGTTCACTTTCTGAAGATATTCTCACAGAGGTCATCAAAACAACAACTTCACAGGAGGTATGGGTTTTCCTGGCTAGTGAATTCAATAAAGTCTCTTCCTCTAGATCGTTTGGTCTGCGAAGGAAGTTACAGAACACTGAAAAGAAAGATATGCCTATGCTAGAGTACTTAAGAGAACTTAAGAGTGTGTTTGAGCAACTTGAATCTATAGGGAGTCCAGTTAGTGAGACGATGAAGTTATTTGCTGCTTTGAATGGTCTAGGTAGGGAGTATGAACCCATCAAAACTTCTATTGAAGGGATCTTGGATTCTACTCCCTCACCAACTTTGGAAGATGTAATTCCTCGTCTTACGGCTTATAATGACCGTTTGCAGGCGTACAACGAGGAGTCCGACATTGCACCACACTTGCCTTTCAATACTCATAGGTCAGGCTACAACAATAGAGGAAGGGGACGCTCACAAAGATCTCGAGGCCGAGGCTCGTACTCCAATAAGGGCAGGAGGTTTCACCAACAAATATCACCCTTTGATACTAGTTCTCTTGACTTTGTTGTCTCTGGTTACTCTATTCATGGTAGACCAGTGTGTCAAATTTGTAGAAAAGTGGGTCATGGTGCATTCAAGTGTTGGCATCGCTTTGACAACACGTATCACTCTGACTTGCCTGCTGCATTGGCTGCTTTGGGGATCACAGACGTCCAATATCAGGCTGGACATAAGTGGACTACAGACAGTGGAGCCACTGCACATATTACGAGTTCTCAGAATCACTTGCAGCAGTCAAAACAGTACATTGGTGTGTACACTGTGATATGTATATATTTTACACTCTTTCATTATGCATTTGTTATTCATTTTGTTCTCTAAACTCATTGTTTTGCATTGTTTTTAGTTTCTTTTGCATAATATGCATATCTAGGTAGTCTTTGCATTGGTCTTGCATACATCTTGCATATTGGAGTTATTTCAGGTATTTAGGAGGTGTCCAGACTGTTGGAACTGAATGGAGGTTGAGACATGCGGCTCGACCAAGCGTGTCCGGAATGGACGTCATGTGACTCGACCGACATCCGACTTGGACGCGCTCCCAGGAAGAAGCACCAGCATCCTACTTGATCCATCATGCCTGGAATGGATGTCATCAATGCTCGAACCACGCTCCAACAACCACGCTCGTGCCACCACTCGAGCCACCACTCGAGCCACCACTCGAGCCACCACTCGAGCCATCACTCGAGCCACCGGTCGAGGGATTCAGCTTTTTACGTCTTCATTAAGGTTGTAGAGAATTGAGTCATCTTTCCAATGCCGTCTATTTCAAGCCAATCGGAGGTGTGGTTCAAGAGTTATCATTGTTTTAGTGGATGCGTATACACCCAGCTCGAGCCAACCTCCCCTCACCTCCTTCGAGCCGACCACGCTCGAGCCACTTTCACTCACACCGCTCGAGCCACTCCTACTCACACCATTCGAGCCACTTTCATATACCAATCGAGCCACTGGACGCACACCGACTCGATCACACATGTCAGGAAGACGCTCCGTCTTACATGCTTCAGGAGATTCCCAAACCGACTCTTTACCTTGTCGTTTTAAGTTTTAGGGATTTACATGTTTTTACTATAAATACATTTTGCTAAGTCTTGGCTTGGGACATCTTTTTATCTCTTTTTTCCTTTCTAAGGTTTACCTAGCCACCAAAAACGTTCTCTGATCTTGTAATCCAGATAGCTTTGATTTTATTGAGTTTTTGCATTTTATTTCTTCTACAAAGTTGTTCACCTCATTTTTATCTATCTCATGATGCTTGACTCAATGTTCTACAAGTTTGTAACTTTGATGATGATTTCTAGATCCGAGTAGTGTGATAGTTCTTGAAGATGGGATAGATTAGGTGGAGGATCTTAGTATGTAGGGTGTTTAAGCTTGATTCGTTTGATACCCTTCTGGACTAGAGTTAGAAATACTAGTTTCTCTCTGATCAATTGGAACTAGGTCTTAGACACTTCCGCACCCAAAAGGTGTTTGATGAAATGTCTGACCAATTAGTGTCAGAGACTTACATTCCTAGCCTAATAGATTAGTTATCTAGGATGTTCGTTGACGTGAATGAACTTGTTTGTCATGCCTGCTTGACCATGTTTCTCTAGCGAGAGCTAGGTTTTGAAGTGGTTGAGTTTGAGTAGCTTCTGTCAAAAGATTGGATTAGCTAAGTCGTGATGTTCATTGTTTAGGGGTAGTTTGCTTGTGGCATGTTAAACACTCTATAGATTAGGATACTCCACCGACATCAATTACTCCCATCCTTAGGACTTCTATCTTTCTGATTTTTATTGCATTCCTGAGACTGTTTCGGTTCTTGCTGTTTAGTTCACGCTTAGACTCGTTTCTGCTTTTACTCATTTTTACTTCTTGTCATACATTTTCGTTTCTAGTTCTGTAACTCATTTCAATTTTGTATTCTGGTCATTCTAGGATTGTTAGATACAAAACCACTCTTTGAATTGGCTCGACTTGTGATTTCTTGATTGCATCCTGATTGCTAGCAACATCCCATTTAGATTGACACCTTAAGTACTACAACTACATAAAGTTAATTGAGATCTACAAAAATCCTAGTATCACACTGTCATGATAGGAGATGGTAATTTCTTGCCTATCACTCACACTGAATCAGCTATCTTACCAACAACATCTCCCACTAACCAGAGCAATCTCACCTGTTACTACTCACCATGATGCAGCCAACACCTCTACACCAACTCAGGTTACTATCAGCTCTCCACAAACGAATCAGAACTCTTTATCAACGCACTTTCTTCACCTTATCTTCTTTTTTTTCAACGTTCACGGTTCACCGGATCGATGAACTGAACCATATAATCGATTCTTATGAAAACTTCTTGATCTTGGACAAGATCCAAGTATTTGTAGATGAATCTCTTGTCCTTCAAGAGAACGTGCCATTGTTTAATTATGACAAATAAAAATGGTCTCGCTTAAAAATAAAACGTCGTGAATGGTTTGGATTATAATTAAACGTTGCCTCTACTTTTTTTTTATTTAAATTATGTGACGTAAAATGGCTTTTTTTTTTTTTTTTTTTTTTTGAATGAATGTAAAAATATATTCAAACCCAAAAAAGTCCTTTTTACAATAAATGCATCCTTGTTTTAGACTTTAATCAAAAAGGTATAAAAGAGTTGAGAGATATTAGACTAAGAATGAGAAGCAAGCCAGAGTTGAAGCCCGTCCGCAAACTTTGTGGTATGCTGCTGCAAGGCAAGAAGCTTGTTTCTGATCAATCGATCAAGGAACTGAATGAGCTGAGCTGATGTACTAGGATTGCCTCCATGTCGTCGACGGTTCCGCTCCAACCAAATGGTATGGACTGTGGCTTGAAAAGCAAGGCGTAAGAGAAAACAAACAGTGCCCTTAACATTCGTACCCGAGAGGAGGATCAAGAGCTGCGAGAGTTGAGTTGAGTAAAATTGAGGGCAGAGGGAACGAGCCATAGCCTGCCAAACACGTGAAGTGTATCCACAGTCAAAAAACAAGTGAGAAATTGTCTCCAGCGGGGCACTGCAGAGGCCACAAGAAGGGTTCAGACCCCTGTTCCACTGCAGCATGCGATCCCCGGTGTTGAGTCTCTGACGGATCGCTAGCCATAAAATAAAAGAGTGCTTTGGTATAGAGTATTGAAACCAAACACTCTTATACCAACCCACTTGTGACCCTTCACGACGAAGCTGTAGCCAAGTCTCAGTGGTGGAGAACTGAGAATCATAGAAATTGTCTAACCGCCGCCAAAGAGCAGTGTTGGTGTGTTCACATGGACCACGAGCCTGTAATGCAGTGATTTCTGATTCAACCTCGGTCAACATGAAATGGCTTTTTCCGTATATGGTAGACAAGTTTCCCCTTTTTCGAGTTTAATTTGAGGTTTATATTGAAGAATATATTGCAATCGAGGTAACTCTGTTAATATTTCTCTTCTTTTTAATAAGTATGTATAGCGATACATATTTACTACTTTACTAGTTACTACACCAAGCCACGTGATGCTAGAAATAAAAAACACACGCTAAAAAAATTTTAAAACAAGACAAAGAAAAAAAATTGGATTGTCTTAGTCATGCTGTTTGAGGTAGAACAAAACTTGGTGATGAGACACGTAACGTAAGATCACTGAGAATCAAGATCCACCTTCGTACTTATCGTACGTACCACGTCCACCTAAGTGTTATCCATATCTGCTAGATTCAAATGTTTTCATCTATCTTGTAAAACACACAATATAATGAGCAATATTGGATAACATTTTGATTACACTAAATCTTATATGTTAAAAACATACTCAGGTTTCTCAAAATCCAAAAATAAGAGCCAATTGTATTAGATAATTTTTTTCTTAAGGTATTTAGAAATGTTTTTAGAATTTTTTACATCATTAAAACTGGTCATCAGTTGATATACTTCTAGATCTCCAATTTTTTTTTTGGGGTGTTTGGATAACGTCTGGATTGTGTCCAATCGTGGCTTTAGTGTGTTAAGAACACTCGTCACCATGCATGTCAATGTCTCCATCCTATATAAGCAAAACAATCCATTATTTTCCTCAAGAAGAAACACATCAGCAACAAAAATGACAATGACCAAGAAATTAGTCATAACATTTCTCCTTCTCATCTCCATAGCTTTCGCCCATTGCTTAGCCTTCCATGTGGATCTCGAAGAGTTCGAGCCCCCGCAGCAAGAGGAACAAGACGTTCCTCGCCGTGGTTCTGGAGGTCGCTCAGGCGAGGGATGGCAGGAAGAGTCGACGGAGTTTCCCTACCACTTTGGGAAGCGGAGTTTCAAGAATTGGTTCCAATCAAATGAAGGCTTTGTGAAAATGTTGCCTAAGTTCACAAAACGCGCACCGAATCTCTTCCGTGGGATCGAAAACTACAGATTCGCGGTGTTTGAGATGGAGCCAAACACTTTCCTTGTGCCTCACCATCTAGATGCTGATTCCGTGGTGCTAGTACTACAAGGTCATGGAGTGGTTGAGTTTGTGACGGATAAAACCAAAGAATCGTTCCAGGTAACCAAAGGTGATGTGGTGAGACTCCCTTCCGGCATCACCCACTTTGCCACCAACACTAACCAGACCGTTCCTCTTCGCTTCGTCAAGATCATTGTCCCCGTCAACAATCCTGGCCGGTTCAAGGTCCACTTATTATTTGAATCATTAATATTTATTTTTCACAATTAATAATGATACCTTGTTTGACCAAGACAGTGTACTAGTTTGAGTTAGTACTTAATAATGTTGTTGCGTCTCTATTAACGTCCACGATTTATTTCAGGATTACTTCCCAGCTCGATCCCAGTTTCAGCAATCCTACTTCACAGGGTTTAGCAAAGAAGTCCTCTCAGCGAGTTTCAACGTATGGTTCTTAACTATTTCATCCTTTTTAATTAATATCCAGCATATATATATATATATATATAAGAGTAAGCTTTGTATTCACTAACTAGTAAGGATCGAATCATGTTTGGAAAATCTCGTATAGTTGCGGAAACTATAATTTTGAGTAATTCTGAAATTATTATTGTAAAATTGATAACCAAGTTTTAATTCTTATGTGACCAAGTTTTAATTCTTATATAGATACCGGAAGAGTTGGTAGGGAGATTATTTTCTGGATCACAACAAACGGGACAAGGAATTATGCGGAGAGTTTCACCAGACCAGATCAAGAAGCTCACCAAACATGCTACTTCTCCTTCAAACAAACACAAAGAATCAAAATCCAAACACAAAGACATAAGCACGAAGTTGAGACCTTTCAATCTCTTTACTCAAGATTCAGTTTCAACCTACACCAACGACTTTGGTCATTTCCACGAGGCACATCCTGAGAGTTTTGATCAACTCCAAGACCTTCGCATCGCCGTCGCTTGGACCAACATGTCACAGGTCATACAAAGTCAACAATCGTTATATTTTCCTATTGGTTGATATATAGGTTAAATGGTTAACATGAGATACGGGTTGTGGAAATATGCAGGGTTCCTTGTTCCTTCCTCACTATAACTCCAAGACAACGTTTGTTACGTTCGTGGAGAATGGTTGTGCCCGCTATGAGATGGCTTCTCCGTACTCATTCCAAGGAGAGCAACAACAAAAACAATGGTGGCCTGAACAAGGAGGAGAAGAAGAAGAAGATATGAGTGGACAAGTACACAAGATTGTCTCAAGAGTGTGTAAAGGCGACGTCTTTATCATTCCGGCAGGTCATCCAGTCACTTTAGTCTCACACAATGAGAACTTTGTCTCGGTAGGGTTTGGTATCCATGCATCCAACTGCACAAGAACGTTCCTTGCAGGTAAAGAAAGGGTTTGTAATTGATTTTTTTCTAAAATATATCTTTTCGTGAGTGTCTCTCTCTGGAAAGGTAACTTGAGTGGTGGTTTGTGTTTTAGGGCAAGAGAATGTGTTGAGCAACCTCGACACGGTAGCGACGAGAGTAACGTTTGGTGTGGGAAGTAAAGTGGCGGAGAAACTATTTACGAGCCAAAACCATTCCTACTTTGCGCCTACGACTCGTAGCCATCAACAAACTCAAGAGAAACGCGAGCCATCGTTCCAATCAATCTTCAGCTTCGCCGGTTTTTGAGAATGCGTTACAAGTTGCTACGAGTAAAAAGGTTTGGTATATGTGTCTGGCGATGTATTAAAAACAAAAAACAAACGGAACGCTATGTAAGTTCTGTCTACCGAGGTTTCTTGAGTTGTAAATTGCTCTGAACGGCTCTGTTTGATAAATAATATAACCTGAAGGTTTGGTTATGGTGTGGATCTTTTCAAAAAAAAAAGTGAAAAAAAAACAAAGATAAAACTCATCAAATCAATCCAATTTTTATCACAATTCATTAAAAAAAAAAAAATCTGAGTAAAAAATAATATTAAAAAAAAATGAAAAGGAAGATCTTCATGAAGAGTATTCGGTGGTAGACACGACTTTAAATTCGATTTCTACATTCAAAGAGCCTTCTTTGTCCAAATAGGCCTTCCGAAGTTTATCTAAAGACACAAATTTACTCCATCCCCATTCTTGAGTTATTGTTTTCTGGTACCAACTGTTAACTGCAGTAAAACAGTAATATCAACTGTTAATGAATATATACATGACAATATCTAATCTCATCAAGTTGTAAATTACTTGAAACAAAACGTTACGACTTACTCTTCCCTTCCACGTGATAACATCCAAATGGGTCGAGAATTCGCATATCCGCTTGCACGTAAATCATGTCACCTTCCTTTATTGTCTCATTATCAGCTTTTAGATAGAGAGATAAGGATTTGCAATCTGTTAAATCCTTGGGATACAACCTTACCACCCTACCCAAAAAAAGAAAACATTATTAATAGCTAACACGTACTAGTAACAAGTTGTTAACAAAGTGTTATATAGAACTATGGACGACTACTCACCAATTCCTTCTTCCGATTGAAAACTTCTTGGTAAGTTGTCTCTTTCAACTTTGAGAATTTGTTAAGCGTCCAAGAGAACTTGGGATTCGAGGGTTGCTGATCAAACGAGACAACTTCCCAATTGGCAAGTGGAACCAACACATCAACACCAAACTCGCATTGATCTCCCTCGAAGACATATCCCTTCTCCGGATCATTGAATGTATCAAGCGGAAGCACTTGCGAAAATCCCCATACCGGTCTTATTGCATTGAACTGCTTCCCTTCAGCATCTGGATATATATTCCATCAATGACTACTACACACACATATAGAGAGAGAATGGGCTATGGCGAGCAAGCGAGGTACTAACCTTGAATAGTAAAGTATTTATTTTCTTTCTTGTTGTAAATAAAAAAGGTGAGATATGCCAAAACCGTGGACGCGGTAAGGCTTGAGGTATCTAACTCAACATACATTGAGATAAATCCACTTCCCTTGTCCGCTTTGTTACCTTTTGTGTATAAAACCAATCTCCTGATTTTTTTTTAGATGAATAAATTATTAGTTACATACGTTTTTATAATGGTTTTAGCATGAAACAAAATAATTACGGGACTTTGTTTACCAGTTGTATTTGCCGGAAGAGAAAGAACGGGACTTGTATCTGTCATCGGGGAAGAGAGTATTGAGTTGAGAGAAGCTTCGGATCTTCATGGAATAAGTAGAAGGAGGACGATCTTCAAACTTGCTCGTAATTGTAGAATTTGCTACTACGCATGACTTTTCCTCTTTCCACATTCTGTTGCACCTTGTAAGACGAAGAGAAAGAGAGAGAGACCCAAGATAATGATCAATCGTTTTCAGACATATGTATATATTAAGCGTAAGAGGTCTTTTTAGTTTCCTAGTGGGATATTGTTTTTTTTTATAAAGCTTTTTTTTTTGTTTTTGTTTTTTAAAAAGAGGGATATTGTTGATAGGAGTCTCTCATCTACCAAAATAAACAATATTTTTTATTATTACTAGGTTTTGAATCCACGCTACGCGTGCGTTTATTTGATATATTTTGATAAAAACTATATCTAATTGATGACCTTTGATGAAATATTATCTTATAAAAATTTAAATTAGTATTAAGGAAAAAAATAAATTTCAGATACACAATTTTTAAAAATATAAAAATCTGTTGTGTTATAAAATCACATCTGATAAAAAAATCATGAATTTAACTCGATGTCCAGGTGAGACGGATCTGAAACAACCCTTCCCGTTTTTTTTTTAAATCTATACTAATAAAAAGTATGAGCTATAAGCTCCTAAAGCCGTCCACATAGGATTTTAAACAACCAATAGAAATTTGACATATCACTTATTAACATTTTATACAACTTCCAGAATTTTCTATATTAAGAATTATTTTAAACAACCTATCATGATTTGACATGTCATTCATTAACATTTTTTAAATTTACAGAATTTTTTAGAAAACGGAAAATTTTAAATTTATGGAAATCAAAGAACTAAGCACAATATCCCACATCGGCTAGAATTTTTTTAAACAATGGTTCAGAAACAATATAAATAAGATTAATATGCTTCCAACAACGGATGAGCAGGAAAGCTTGATTTATCAGGCGTCCAAGTTTAAAAGTTTTATTTGGTTTGATTGGTTTTTATTTGATCAAATTATAACTTTAAACAGTTTCAAAAAAATATTATAATATTTAAAATTTTAAAAAGTTTAAATATTATAAATATTGAAACTTTTAAAAGTTTTTAGCTTTTAAAAAGTTTTTAAATATTATAAGTTTTAAATTTTAAAAGTTTAAAATATTATAAATATTGAAAATTTTAAAAGGTTCAAATTTTATATTTTGAAACCTTTTAAAAATTTAAAATATTATAAATATTGATGCAAAACATAAATTATCTTATTTATCTACATTTGTGTTTTTTATTTCTTATGAGCTGTAAAACATATTTTTGTGTATGATTTTATAGATGAATTGATATTCTTTAATTAATTTTTTATTTTTGGGTCTAAGAAAGAAGGATTGACATCGCAAGACCTTAATTTGATGTTTGAGTCAAATTTTGAGGTTTAAAGAAGAAAGATGGACGACAAACACACATGTTTTGTTAACTATACATAGGCATAACCAGGGTTACAGTTGTCACGTTTAAGGTTTATTAACCATCAGTTATGGTTAGAAATTTTTGTAACCTTAACCAAAACCGTTTAACAAACGGTTAAACGGTTACGTTTAAATACGGTTACAGTTATTTGATAATATGATACAATTGATATTATTTGATGATATTATATAATTGATAGTATTTCTTTATAATTAATATGTTCTTATAGTGTACTTATATTTCTATATATCATATGATTCATATTAAATAAATAATTATTAGTATATTTTATTATGTTTTTAAAATATTATAAACCAAGTAAGGATTTTGGTTTGAGAAGTTTCTAAAAGCGTGGATTTAAAACCAAATAAGTATATGGATAAAATTGTCAATAATTGGGTGCATGTGTTGACTATGCTGGTAATCATGAATTTCACAAATTTTATGAGAAAAAAAATGATTTTGTTTCTCGAGTTTGATGGGTTAACAAGTTGTGTGGTAGTCTAAAAAAAATGTTTTTCAGTGGAAGAATGTGAAGAAGTTGACGAGGAACAAGAAGAAAAAGAGTATAACGAAGAACCAAATGGTAAAAGTTACAATGACAATTAACACAAAATTTGACAATGAAAACGACAAGAAAGAATATGAATAATAAGAAAATATTTAATAAAAACACGAAAACATAGGTGGTAGCGATCAATTAAATATGAAAACAAGTTAAATTCATGATTATAAAATTGTTTCTTTTTCTGGTGGTCAAAGAAAATGGTTTAGGATATGTGAGGTCATCAGTTTGATTTGCCTCGCTTGGACGTCAAGTTAAATTTATGATTTTTTTTATCAGATTTGATTTTATAACACAACTAATTTTTATATTTTAAAAAATTGTGTATCTAAAATTTATTTTTTTCCTTAGTACTAATTTTAATACTTTTTATAAGATAATATTTTATTACCGTAATCAATCATATATAATTTTTATTAAAATATATCAAATAAACTCACGCGTAGCGTGGATTCAAAACCTAGTCTATACTAATTAAAAGTAGGAGCTATAAGCTCCTAAAGCTGTTTACCTAGGATTTTAAACAACCAATAGGGATTAGACATTTTATTATTTAACATTTTTTTGTCATCTCATTAATTAACATTTTTAAAATTTAATATTTTAATACAGAGTTATTAATAAAAAGATTTTTTATATAAAATATTCATTTTTAAATCCTAAAATATACTGCAAATTTGTTTAGAGAAATTTTCCAATTTTATAAAATAAAATTTAGAAAAAAAGTATTACTTGATCAAAGAATTATCATTGTTTACCCTAAATATTTGTAGCTAGAAATATAGTTCCTTGGTCACATTATTATCAATTCGCCAAATAAATAGTTTTGAGCATATGAGTTTTTTGATATTCCTTTGTTATACTTTCGCTCGATAGTTCTATAAAAATATTAATGGTGTTTATGTGTATGCTTTGCAGGTTAGGGTTTGTCGAAACAACAACGTAAATTGGTGCATGAAAATATGGAGAATTTCTTTGTATTTTAGTGGTTTCTTCATCGTTACACTTAAGAAGCTGCCACAAATCTTTTCACCAATTTGAAGTCGTTACCGGAAACTGATAATCAAATTTTACTTCCCCTACAAGTAACCTAATGTTAATTGGTATAGTCTCTTCCATGAAAGATTTGATAACTATAAGTAAGCATGTATTTACAAATATCACGTATTATATAGGAATACTGATTTTGAAAAAATTATGTCTCTGATTATTTTACTATGAATCAATATAAATACCAAAATGACAAAGGCGTGAAAGTTAGTTCTCATACAATAAATTAATTTATGACGAAATGTCTATAGTGAAAAGATCCGGTTATCCAAAATCTCTAAAACTATGGAGAGCTGTGAAACAAAAAAAAAATATTTTGATAAATATTGTCAAAATCTAAAAGTTGTGTTAGAGTTTCTCCTAATTGCGTATTTGAATTGAACTATTTACCATGTTAATTTTAAAATTCAAGGAATTTAAATTATTAACAATAAGTAGACATATCTAAACATAAATTTTAATTTTTCAATAGATAATATTAGTCACACAAAATATACAAAATAATTTAAAGACCAAAAAACTTAAATAAATGGTACAGAGATGACAAGATAATGGCTATGATTTATAAGGTTTAAAAGTTATTTATAATATTTTACACACCTATATTTGGTTAGATCTTAGAATTTTTAAGGGCATTTTCAAATTTTGGTTTTAAGGAAGAGATTGTTTTGAAAAGAAAAATGGGGAAAGAGGCATTTTTCAAAAATTCTCGAATAATTATCTGAAAGTTTTGAAACTAAAAATGTTTTTTTGTTATTTGTTAAAAACATATTATTACCAACATATTTATAAAACAATTTTTTACTTATATAAGTTTTACTTTTTATTTCTCTTTTAAACAACCTAAATGATATTCAAAATATATATTAAAAACAATTGTGTTAAGAAAATAAAAAAAAATCATTTTAGAACTTTTGTGTAATACTTTCAAACTATTGCTATAGATATACCCACGCGTAGAACGGGTTAATAACCTAGTAATAATAATAATGATAATCTAGTGGTCCCATACCCACTAACAACCTAGCAACAATCAACAACAGCGGATAACAAATAATTCCATTAACCAACAAATGAATAATCCAATAACCAACAATTCAATAATCCAAAACCAAAAATGAAGTAATCAAGTTCCAACATCCTACAATGTTCTATCGACTCAACTCTAGCAACCTAACAATAGCTAGACCACAATCAATCAAGCCTCTAGAACATTCTCCTCTTCATCGCCTTGATTCTACGATCACACTTTGTCTTTACCTGCACACCACAAACAACAATTGAGATGCGTAAGTATTATCATAAATACTTAGTGAGGCAATCCTCCCACACAAGCAATTGAGAATCCAATGTCAAGCAATCATCAAACAATAACAATCAAACCAGGAAACAAGCAATCATCGACCAACGAAGGTTGGTGTCAACCGACACCATACCAGTGTCGATCGACACTGACAACTTGGTGTCGACCGACACCTTTCCTGGTGTCGATCGACACTGACGTCGAACGTCGTCTCCCCCAAAGCTCCATCGCAGATCTCCGCTTCCAAACGATTCCCATGCGTCCCAAACTCATCCACACGCCACATAAGACCATAAGAACCCCAAATCGACCACAAGCAAGCAAGGAATCAACCAAACAACTCATGAACACAAAAACATAGAATTCTCAAGCTTAGATAAGCCATGGTAATGGACTCAACTCTTTTACAGGAGATTCTGACTCAACTGACGTCCACACACTCCTAGCAAGCTTCTACTGCAATCCCAGCAACATATTCCTCCAAAACCACCAAAAATCTCCCCAAAGCTCAAGAACACTCAACAAAGCTTCTTTCTTCTTTTTCTCTCTTGGTAACGATGACAAAACTCTCTCCCAGACAATTAGGTCGACTTTTCCTTATAAATGTTGGTTTTAGGGATTTCTAATTGAACCAAACCGAACCAAACAGCAATCAAAACAAACCGGTCGAATCCGGAATAGTTGGTGTCGATCGACTTCTTCTTCTTCTTCCTCGTCATCTTCTTCACATTCTTCCACTGAAAAACCTTTTTTTAGACTACCATACAACTTGTAATTAACCTATCAAACTCCAAAACCAAAATCATTTCTTTTCTCATAAAATTTGTGCAATTTACGAAGACCAGCATAGTCAACACATGCACCCAATTATTGATAATTTCATCCATATAATTATTCGGTTTTAGATCCACACATATTGAAACTTCTCAAACCAAAATCCTTACTTGCAGAAAAAGTAATATGAACACATGTATAGTTAAAACAATATTTGTTCTTTTCGTCGATTTTTCTTCTTTAAACTCAAATAACATCAAATCAAGGTCTTGCGACGTCAATCCTTCTTTATTAGAATTAAAAATAAAAATTTTACTGCAAGAATATCAAATCATCTGTAAGTCATACACAAAAAAAAACCATGTTTTACAGCTCATAAGAGATATAAAGCACAAACGGAGATAAGTAAGATATTTTCAAGATATTAAAAAATTTGATATATAATATTTAGTAACTCTTAAACTTTAAAAAATTTAATAGAGATTAAATATTTAAAATATTATAAACTTGAGATGTAGTTTAAATATTTGTAACATTTTTTTTTAGAGTTTAAATAGTTAAAATATTCTAAACTTTTTATGGAGGTATTTATAATATTTTTAAACATTCTATAAAGTTTAAATATTTATAATATTTAAACCTTAAAATTTTTAACTTGCTAAAATAAATCAAATAAAACTTTTAAATTTCGAAACCTGATAAATCAAGCTTTCTGCTAATTTATAGTTAAAACATATTGGTTTTATTTATAATGGTTCTCAGCCTTTGTATAAAATTTTCTAGCCGATGTGGGCGTTGTACATATTTCTATATATTTTAAATTTTTTTTTCTTTTTCTTTTTCTAAAAAATCTTAATAATATAGATTACTACTATATTTCAATAAATGTTAATTATTGAATTGTCTAATTCTGATTGGTTGTTTTAAATCCTCTATGGACACCTTTAGGAATTTATAGCTTCAACTTTTTATTAGTATAGATATAATATTTTAAAATTTCTATGGAGGCTAAGTAATTGTAATATTTTAAAACATTATATGAAGTTTAAATATTTTTACTATTTGAACCTTTTAAAAGTTTCAATATTTATAATATTTTTAACTTTTAAAATTTATAAATTATAATTCTCTTAAAACCTTTTAAAAGCTACGAAATTTTTAAAATTTATAAATTATAATATTTTAAATATTTTTAAAGCTAAGACTTTTAGAAGTTTCAGTATTTATAATATTTTAAATTTTTAAAAAGTTTTTAAAAGCTAAGAACTTTTAAAAGTTTAATATTTATAATATTTTTTTGAAACTTTTTAAAGTTTTAATTTGATAAGAAAAAACGGGATCAAACCGAATAAAACTTAACTTGGACGCCGATAAATCAAGGTTTTCTGCTCATTCATTGTTGGAAACATATTAATCTTATTTATGCTGATTCTGAACCATTGTCTAACAAATTTTTATCCGATATGGGACGTTCTACATAGTTCTTTTATTTCCATAAATTTAAAATTCTTGAAATTTAGAAAATGTTAATGAATGACGTGTTAAATCGCGATTGGTCGTTTTAAAAAAAACTCTTAATATAGAAAATTATGGAAATTAAAAAAATTGTTAATTAGTGAGGTGGCTAATCCCGATTAGTTGTTTAAAATCTTATGTGGACAACTTAAGAAGCTTATAGCTCCTACTTTTATTTAGTATAGATTTAATTACGAGAGTCTCTAAAAGATAATAAAATGTCTCTCATTTCTCTCTCTTTTTCTTAAAGATTCTCATAATCAAATAATAATATTTAATATATTTTTAACATGTGAGACTATGGTGAGGTCAATAGAATTCTCTTTTTACGTGATTTAATTGATGGTTTTTAAACTTCTCTTTTTACGTCTCTCTCAAAAGGTAACTTAGCCTTGGGCATTCGGGTACTCGATCTGGTTTGGGTTCAGATTTTTGGATTTTCGAGTATTTGGATCTATAGATATAAAATCTGATCGGATATTTTATAGAATCGGGTCGGGTTTGGGTTCGGATAATTTCGGATTTACTCAAAGTCCGATGAATTTCTCACCAAACTTGTGCCTAGACTTATACCTAGATGACTCTTTAGCTAATCTCTCACCAAACACAAGCATACGCACCTTGAAGCTTTTCAAAAGCATCAACAATTATGATAAAAAGGGATCTAGCTTTAAGAAAATCAAACCGTTTTCCTCTAAATCAGCTCTCAATTTAGTATAACTCACAAGATTCCCATTATGAGCAACACGAACAAAGCCAAATCCATAATCAGTGACGAAGGTATGAACGTTCTTGAGCATGGAAGAACCAGCCGTGGAGTACCTGACATAACCAATGACGATGTCTCCTGGTCGAGTTGGGATTCGCTGAACACCTGAGAGACCAAACTAATACATGTAATGGTCTGAAGAAAATGTTATCTTTGCTAGCAGAATCCAGGGAGAAGAAGAGGAGAGAAGTGTTTGCGATTGTCACAAAGGTAAGGGATTAGCTGATTAGGGATTTAAGGTTAAGAATACATACATATTATATATGTGTTTATATATATTCGGGTTAGTTCGAATTGACTTCGGGTATCGGATAATACCCGAACTGATGTTCATATATTTCACCTTGTTTTACCTTAGTTTATTTGTACATTTTGTATGATTTACTAGCTTGTTAGGCCATTATTGAGTAATCTTAGGACTGTTTATGCATTAGAGTAGGTTTGCATTGCATTGCATTGTTTCTTGCATAATCAGGTGATTTAAGACTCAAAGGAGCATGGAGAAGTGTTGAAGGAGAGTGGAGCCATCAAGAGAAACAGGCAAAGGAGCTAGAGCAGAAGAGAACTAAGGTCCGGAAGTCCACTCGACCACCACACTCGACCAGACACTCGACCGTGTGAGGAGAGGGACTCGACCGATTGGGAGAAGCAGAAGAAGACCTCACTCGACCATGCACTCGACCGAGCACATGGTCGAGTTGACCGAGCCGCCTTCCTATTTTGCCTTCTAGCCATTTTAGGGCTTCCTTTCCTTCCTATATAAACTCATTGTACTCTATGGCTGAAAAAGGAGAGCACTTTAGAGAGAAAATATCTAAGAAACCTAGTTTTTACCCTTTGGGAATATTACCTTTTTGTTTACATCATCATCCACTTTTATGCATTTTCTCTAGATTTTTCTTACTTTGTTGGTTTTGTAACTTTCTGGGTATTGAAAATTTGAGTTTACTTCTTTGTTCAATATTGTAGATCTTTGTCTTATCTTACTAATCATGCAAGTTTCATTAATTTCTGGGTTTATGATTTTGTTCATCATATTTAGTGATTTTGAGTAGTGTGTTAGGATATTAGGGATGGATAAGGTTGGATAAGAGTTATGGTTGCTTAGACTGGTCAAGATTGATTGTTTAAATATATCTTTTGGGTTAGGTGTGCTCTAAGCTGTTCTTATATCTGAGAGGGTAAGAGCAGATCTTAAGCTTCTTAGCATCAAACTAATGTCTAGGTTGTTAGATAAAGCCAACACTGGAGATTATCATGTTTGTCCCAAGAGATTGGTTGCACAAGGTGATTTTTGACATTGATGATATGGATCTTAATGCCTGCTTTTATATGTAATAGCTAGTGAGAACTGGGTCTAGGAGTATCTAAGCTTGATTGTTATTGTCATAAGTATGGATTAACAAATACTATAAGGTCATTGTCTAGAGATAGCTCACTGTTGTTTGAGATTTTTTGATCAGTTTAGGTGATGATAACTCAAGTCCAACCCATGAATCCATCTTTAGGGCCTACTCTGTTTATTGATTTCTCTATTTGATTGCTGTTATCCGCTTTCTGTTTGATTTGCTTTCATTCTGCCCTGTTTTGATTGTTGATTTTGGTTTTGTTCTTCGTAGCATTCCACTCGACCTGTCACTCGATCGAGCATACGATCGAGTGCCTGCTCGAGCTCCTTTCCAGAGTTCTTGCTTATGTTCTGCATCTTTCTAGTTCCATTCCTGTTTCATTGCATTTACCTTGTTTCTAGTTACTGTCTTGCATTTAGTCTCTTATCTTAGTAGTTTTACATTCTTCATTTCATCATTATCATTAGGTTGTTAGTACAAAACCATTTTCATACTTGGCTTAACTTAGATAAGTGTTCACATCCTGATTGCTTGCATCTTACTCACTATGGATTGACATCTCTTATATTACAACAACATAAGAGTAATTGAAACCTCTTGCATTCCACATGATCATTCATCATCATCCACACTTATGTTTGTTTGTTTGTTTGCATCATTCATCCATTCATAAGTAAGATACATAGAAAAATTGTGTTTCACGAACCCGATTGGGTATCTCCTAAATCCGATCAGGTATTATTGACCACCCGAACCGAACTGCTTACTTTGGGTCGGGTTCGGATTTGGGTATCAGATTCGGTTAAAATGCCCAGCGCTAAGGTAATTTATGTTATGTTTCGTTGTGTGGCGACAAGGGTTGGCATTTGGTGTGGGAAGTAAATCGGGGGATAAACTGCTCACGTGCCAAAAGTATTCCTACTTCCATCAAAAAAAAAAAAAAAAAAGAGCCAAATGAAACTGAAACATGAACAAATTAACCTAGCCGAATGCACAGCTCACCTAACGAGATCTTTATGATAAGTTAAAAAAGAAAACCAAACGCTATATAAAACTAAAATCTGAATAAACATAATAAAAATAAAAACGAGACCAGCGTTCAATAAATGCAAGAAAACTAATGGTGTTGCGGATCTTCATGTTGAGGATGAGGTGGTCGAAACAACTTCAAATTCGGCTTCTACTTTCAAAGAGACTTCTTTGTCCAAATAAGCACCCCGAAGTTCATCTATATACGCAAAGTGATTCCAACCCCGACCTTTATTTCCATCGTTGTAATTCCTTATGATGTCAACTGCAATAAAACAGAAAGTAATCTCTAATGATATATCTTACTTTTTAATCTTATCAATTAAGTGGTATTTAGGTAAAAGAAACTTACTCTGTCCTGTCATGTGATCTTGTCCAAATGGGTCAAGAATTCGAATATCCCCTCGTGCGTGAATCTGCTCACCTGCCTTCATTGTTTCACTATCAGCTAGTTGCACAAAGATGGATAAAAATTTGGAATATGTTGTAGAGTAGCCCTTGGGATACAACTTTATAACCCTACAAAAAAAAAAACATTACAATAGTTAGTACGCACGCAGACACACACACATAGTGATGTTATTCAAGATAACAAAGTGTAATAGTTTCTACGGATCATTTACTCACCAGGTCTTTCCTCCCATAAAGAACCCATCCAATTAATACGTAGCAATGACCTTTCAACTTAGAGAATTTCTTGACCGTCCAAGAAAACTTTGTATTAGGGGGTTTCATAGGGAAAGAGACAACTTCCCAGTTGACAAGTGGAACCATCACATCAACACCAAACTCACATTGATCTCCCTCGAACACATATCCGTTTTTAGGATCATTGAACGTATCAAGCGGAAGCACTCGCGGAAATCCCCACACCGGTCTTATTGCATTGAACTGCTTCCCTTCAACCTCTGAATGATACATATAATTCATTACTAAACACACACACACACACACACATATATATATATATAACAGGCTATATATGAAAGTACAAACCTTGAATAGTAAAATATTTATTTTCTTTCTTATTGTAGACAAAGAAGGTGAAATATGCCAAAACCGTGGACGCGGTAAGGCTTGAGGTATCTAACTCAACATACATGGAAATAAATCCTTTCCCGTTGTCCTTCTCGTTTCCTGTTGGGTATATAACCAGTCTCCTGGAATAAACACAAGAATATGAAACATTATAGTAGCTTAGAAGAAAAAAAATTCAGTATATCCAAATTAGGGTTTAGGGTTTTGTAAATTAATTATACCAGTTGTATTTGCCTGAAGAGAAAGTAAGGGATTTGTATTCGGATTCAGGGAAGAGTTCCTTGAGTTGGGAGAGGCTTTGGATCTTCATGGAATAGGTACAAGGAGGACGATCTACTAACTTGTTCTTCATTGTAGAATCTGTTACTAGGCTTGAATTTTCTGATTTCACCATTCTGACTTTGCTTCTTCAGATATCAATAGAAACAAAAGAGTAATCACGATTATATAAAGGTTGGCAAAAGAGTCTTTTGTTTCCTAATGGGAATGGGTTTTGGGTTAAGATAACGGGCCTAAAGGCCCATTTCACTCAAAGCTCCTTTTTAAGTTGAGATGACTAAAATACCCCTGAAGATCACGTGAATTAACCAAATCATCCCTCTTCTTCTTCTTCTCCGTAAGAGAGAAGGCTTGTCCTCCAAGACGCTTTTTTATAAATCTCTCTCCCTCACAACGCCGGAGTAAAAGCAAATCGGAATCGGAGTCCGAGACGAAACAGATCTGTAGCAGAATACAATAATGGAGTGTGTATTCGGTCTTGTTGGGAATGGATTCGCAATCGTTGCGGCTGATACATCTGCGGTTCACAGTATCCTTCTCCACAAGAACAACGAAGACAAGATCATGGTGCTCGACTCTCACAAGCTTGTTGCTGCTAGTGGCGAGCCAGGTGATAGGTAATCTCTCTCTCTCTCTCTCTCTTTATAATTTGGCGGTGGATACAGTAATTTGAGCTTGGCATCGCTTATTTGGGGTTGTTTGATTATTAGGGTTCAGTTTACGGAGTACGTTCAGAAGAATGTTTCCTTGTACAAATTCAGAAACGGTATCCCTTTGACTACTTCCGCTGCTGCCAATTTCACTCGCGGAGAGCTCGCTACTGCGTTGAGGAAGGTATACAAAACTTTAGCCTTTTGTGAAATTGGATTGAGTTCGATTGCAGTTCTATATGTATTTGAATTGAAGCTTCCCTCTGTGTTGCTGTGGTTTATGATTACAATAAGGTTGCTGATGACTTATATAAAGTTGGAATTGGTTAGGTAAGTTCCGTCTTAGTTGGACTTTAGAGTAATTAGGAGATTTGATTTGAGGAAATGTTTTTGTTTTTCATTGTTGGGATTGTATGTGACTGTCCCAAACTTGAAGGAGGAACTTACTCTCTTGTTCTGTGCTTGAATGGAGTATAAAGCATGGTAGATGATTTTGTCTATAGCCAAATGATCACTACTAGAGTTGCAGAAGTTTCCTTGTATTGTTGTCTTCTAGAGTATTGATGCATTTTTTTGGTGGAAAAGATCGGGTTGTAACTTATAGTATCTTATGTCCTCGCTTTGTTACGAATCTGTGTTAGACTTTACATGGCTAGAATGACTTGATTATGTAAACTGTGAAGGTAGTTTATTATCATTTTCAGATTTGTTATCCAAGCGTTTATACAGTCTTGAGGGCTATACACTATAAAACTCATATGGCCTTTGATTTGGATTTGGCTTGTTTCTGTTTTGTTTATGATTGGCTACTTATCATTGACGGCAAAAAATTTGAGATATCTCTGTGTGACTTCTTTTTGCTCCATTTAATCAGAATCCGTATTCGGTGAATATACTATTGGCTGGCTACGACAATGAGAGTGGTGCATCCCTTTACTACATTGACTACATTGCAACCCTTCACAAAGTTGACAAGGGAGCTTTCGGTTACGGCTCCTACTTCTCCCTCTCCACAATGGACAGACATTACCGCAGCGACATGACTGTAGAAGAAGCCATTGAACTGGTGGACAAATGCATACTTGAGATCCGTTCAAGACTGGTCATTGCGCCACCAAACTTTGTGATCAAGATTGTTGACAAAGATGGAGCTCGTGAATATGCTAGGCGTCAATCCGTAGTGGATGTCACGACTGCTGCTGTCTGAGTTTGTTTGTGTTTGGTTTTCATATGTTGGTATGTGACATTTGCTTTTGATTTATAAAGAAGTTGGGAGTTAGTGTTTTGACACTTTTCATCTTTGAGCATCAATAGTGTTGTGATTCCATAAAAATGATGATATATTGCTTCAACAGTACAAAATAAATCTCACACGAAACAAAGAACAATATACACAAGCTTATTCCACAAATCAATGACCAAATAAATGGTTTTTTTCTATAATCGATGATGCATAAATCAAATCAAATCACACGAGGGAAACAAAGAAATCATCAGTAGAATTTGAGAGCTACAAGGGCGATGCTGAAGAAGAGGAGAGATGGTGAGAGTGCATAAGCGGATGAAGGAGTCTCAGAAGGTCTACTGCTGCTTCCTCCGTCGTCTGACGTTGGAGCTCCACCATCGACGGATGGTGTAAAAGGTCGGGTTGTATCGGACTGTGGTGTCTGAGCTGATGGAGTCGGCTCTGGAACAATTGGATTCGTCGCTGGACCTGGAGACATCGACGGTCCAAATGTAGCAGAAGGTCCTGTTCCCAAAACAGAAAAATTCTTGTTAAGTTATTTTCCAAGCAAAACTAATTATATGAATAGTTGAGATGATAAGGTGATTGATTGTATACCAGGAGCAGCAGCTGGAGCAATATTAGCTGTAAGATGGAAGATCAAAACTTATTTAGAATACTGATTCAAGTAGGTATATAAATTAAAATGTAATGATAAGAGGGGAGTGAGTTGGTTTTATTTGCCTTGGCATTGAAGAGGGACTCTAGGCATGTTACAAGCACGGGGAAGAGAGACAGCGGTTGTGCGGTTAATGGGAATATTGAAAGGAACAGTTCCAGTGACAATAAGACAGAGACATCCCATTCCTCCAGTGGTCAAAGACCTCAGTGAGTTACAACAATCAGACGACGGAGAAGTTCCATTGCTGCTACTGTTGGTTATGAAGCTCATACAAGGGCTCACGCTGGTCATCATCGACGGGGTACATTGGCTAAGCGGCTGTTGTTGACTGCGAATCGGCAAAGCTAGCACTGCGATCATCGCAACCACCACGACAAGAATCTTCGACATTGTTGGACCGTTTAAGCTTTGTTTGTTTATTGTTTCTTTGGATGTTTAAAGATTTTGTGGTAATGTGTTTGATGTGTGATGAGAAAGGAAGCAATTGTAGGATTTGGGTTTTATAGATTGGAGAAAGTGGAGGGAAGAAAAAGAAGTGAGTATAGGTCAACCACTAATAACTAACTCATGTTCGGTTTTTGATAATTGGGGGTCGTTGGTGGAAGTGAATTAGCCAATTGGATGCATTCACGTGTACCGGAGGAAGAGTGTAGTAGATAGATACATTACATGTCTTGTGTTGTATTAGATGAACCACTCTTTCACGGTTGTTCTGTTTTGGTAACTAAACAAGAGATCAAATAAGATTATTACATGTAACTGTTAAGCCCATTACTATCCTGTTGAGTTGAAAGACAAAATGTTCAGCTTACAAAACAATCCATCCATATACATTGCTCTCTCAATAATGGAGATGATTGGTTCTTTAGATTGATTAGTACTGGTTTGTATTTATTTTATTTTTTTGCCATTTACCATTGACTCAAGAATAATTCATGGCTACTGATTTTTTGTAGTTTCCTTTCAGTTTGTTGTCTTATTTGGATTTTTAGTATTATCTTCTTTACCGTAAGATAATTCAAACTTTCCTATAGTGGACGACACGGCAACCATATGGACTAAAATAACTCACCAACGTATCAAAAAAATCAAAGCATATTTTTAGTCTAGAACGTCAAAAGACTTGTAAAAGATGATGTCCTAACTGAGAATTTTCTGACACCTGTTGTTATTATTATTAGTCAAGTCAAATACAAATAAAAGAAAACAAAACAGTTCTGTATTATTGTATAGTAATTAGCTAAACTCCATAAACCTTAATCAGAGGAAGTAGTTCAACAATCAAGCCTAGCTAGACCGTCACAAAGACCACCGACCCTAAAAAACTACAAACGGATCAGTTCTGTTCACAACACAACACTCATTTTTGTCGAGTCTGAACAGATCTAAACAAAAACTGTTAGAAAAGTAGGAAAGAGTTGGTCACCCAAATTAAGCCACCTCTTACGTCCTCAATTCTTTATTTATACCCAAAGGCTCCACAATATCCAATCATACAAACAAAACGCAACAAGACCTAAACCAAAACAAACTCAAAGGATTCTTCTCTCCATACACAACTTCTCAAGAAAACATGAAAATAGGAATGAGTTTAGTGTGTCTTACAGTTTTTATGGCTGTGATGACTTCGACAAGGGTATCTGCTCAGTCAGGCTGCACAAACGTGTTGTTTAGCTTGTCGCCGTGTCTCAACTACATAACCGGAAACTCTACCTCTCCTTCTCAGCAGTGCTGTCGTCAGTTGGGTAGCGTAGTCCAGTCTTCTCCTGACTGTTTGTGTCAAGTCCTTAACGGTGGTGGCTCTCAGCTAGGTACCAATGTTAACCAAACACAAGCTCTTGGTCTGCCAAAGGCCTGTAATGTTCAGACTCCTCCAGTCAGTCGCTGTAGTACCGGTAAGAATTTCAAAACATCAGTTTCTGAAGATTGTTCCAATTTTCAAAGCTTGCGAATCTTAGCAGTATATGTTTTTGCAGGTGGTGGTGGTGGTTCTACTTCTGACTCTCCTGCAGAATCACCAAACTCTTCAGGTAACTGACTTAAAACATATGCAAGGAAGAAACACCAGTCTCAATATATTCTTTCTGTCATCTAATGCATCCATATCGCGAATTTATGTTAGGACCAGGAAATGGATCCAAAACCGTACCAGCAGGGAAAGGAGACGGACCATCGTCTGATGGGAGCTCTATCAAGCTCTCATTTCCTCTTCTTGCCTTCCTTTCCGCGGCTTCCTACATCGCAATCCTCTGAGTTACTGATTTTCCCCATCCATGTTTCTACTGAACCGATGAAGCTTTTGTGCCACTCAGATTGCATTCTTTATTTTTCCCTATTTATTCACATTTCGTTGTGATTTTGTGTGATGTATTTTATGCTCTGTAAATCCCTACTCTCCCTGTGATATTGCTTTGTTGTATCAACGGAGAGCATGTTGGATCTATTTACCTTTTACAATAAATATTACTTTCCAGAACACAGTGTGAAAAATAGAACATTAGCTCTCTCAACAAATATCACTAACTCAAGAACCAGAGATGATAGATGGAAACACATATCCCAAACTTGGCTTGAAATAAAAACATCCTATAAAGTATGACAGACTTTAGGCGGCAAGCAACGATCTAGCGTTAATTATGGAACATGAAAGCTAATGAGAGATGCACTTTTAAAGTTAGATATAAGAAGAACCAACCTTTAATCGTTGTATGCAATGGGAAGAAACAAACAGAAGACAGTCTATATCCATATCAGATCCGTGCACCAATTTGAGATCAATACTTCCTCTTCTGTTATGAACAAGAGCAAAAACATGTGAAATAATGCAGTACTTTTGTTTCCATACCTGAAACTTCAATTGGCAAGAACCATGGTTGGATCGTTAAGGTAAGACAATCTTCACAGCTCGAGCTAAATGGAAGTCAGGAACTCCCTCACCATCATTAAAGCTTAATTAAGAAACATCATCTGTAGAAGTTCAACCTGTAACAACAACATGATTGAAAGAGGATGACCATAAGGGCTTCTATTCTTCACATATTACCCCAATTTACAGTGCTTTGCAGGCTCTCTACCCTTCGCTAAGCTTTGGAGAAGGCAGTGAAAGTTTGAGACAGAAGGTAGAAAATGCAAACCGTAAAATACATTGATCTTAAATCACCTTCCAAAGCTAATGAACAGTTCCAGTTTACCATTAGAGACGTGAAAGAGAAAGCTAATGAAAATTTTCAAATTAGCATTAATAGACAACAATCACATTGCATAAAACTGTATTTACAATGTTATAGAAAGTAGTAAGATTATCAGATGAAAAGTGTGAAAAATGATACAGAAATAAATATTCTACAACAGTCTTGATACTAAGAATGTGACCGAGATCGCACAAACTCCTCGAGTTTTTCCCAGACTTCTAATGCAGCAGCCCTGTCATTATGTCTCTTATTCTTGCTAATCTGAAAACACAGAAGAAAGTTCCAAGATTCAGTAAATCATATCTATGGATGATAATTTTATCAGAAACAGCAGCATACTTTAAAGGGTAATAAATTTCTCACCGAGATGATCTTTACATTCCACTGCTTCACCGTCTTGGCTGATTCTATACTGTCATCTTCAAACCGCATGTAGAACCCAATGACTGCAAAGCATAGAAAACAAAATGTCAGCTTCAACTAAAAATTCTTTAACTATATTGAAGGTCAAGAAAACCAAAAGAATTGAATCATCATATTACTTACTCTTATTGAATATCTCAACGTGATCCTTGAAAGGCCAACCCTTGAACTGCCAATCCTTTCCCAATACAAAAACCGCAACAACACGATCCCAATCATCAGGCTTCAAAGCAGATGGCTTATCCCTAACTTCATAAGCAGTCACAACTCTCTCTCTATCTCGACTAAACTTCTTCTGAACCGTAATACAATCAGGCTTTAAACCCTTCATCTCCTTAGCCTTAACATCATTCTCTATAAAAACACCATCTTCAAGAAACTCCTTAACATTATATATAGTAATCAACGTCTGAAACGCACTCGGCACAAGGATAATAGGCACACCTTCACCAATCTTCCCAGCTTTAAAATGAAGCTTAGATTTAGGGTTAGCATCATAGCCATTATCATCTCCACCACCACTACTAAACCCTACAATACCTCTCTCTTCAGCACCCATTAACCTACTCTTAGCAACTAATCCATCTTTCCTCTGATGAGACTCAATCCTCTGTCTCTCTTCTTCCCTCTTGGTCGAATTCACCAACACACTATAAAAATCCCTGTTCTTACACTCAAGAATCGCGTCTCTGCTCTTCAACGGCCGCTCGTTGGATCGGATCAGCATAATGTAATCAACGTCCTCGCCGGATTTGCCGAAATCTTCAACCTCCATATCTTTAATCGCGCTCTCCCTCGAAACGAAAGCTGAGTTATCTTGATCTGGTCGATACTCTTCGTTCTGTTTCTGACTCTGCGCGTTCTGCTGCTGGAGGAGTAGGTAATCAATCGCGTCGGACGAAGCTACTTTACCGGTGAGGTAATCGAGGAGAGGTTTCCGATCTGGTAAAGTCACCGCCGGGACTGAGCTTTTGACGGTTGATTGCATGTACTCTCCGTGTTTTAGATGCTGATTCTTCACATAGTGGACTAATGCTTCAAGTGTGTAGAGAGTCCCACCTTTTGACCTGTACGCCGTCTCCGTCGCGCATGGGAACGAATATTCCGATCCGAATCTGTAATTGGCTCCGACTCGCTCGATTTTGTCAGCTTCTCCTCGGACTGTGAAATCTTTCAGCACTGATAACGGATCCATGGTTTCGGTTCAGAGATTGGTCTTTCAATTCGATCTTTAGGGTTTATGATGAAGCTACAAGGAGCTCTATGAGAGAGACTCAATTGAAGAAGAAGATGGTAAAAGATGAGGGTACATTGGTAATTTTCGCATAAACCCCGAGTCTTAAGACTAAAGGCCCAAAATCCAATAATGGGCCTGCTAAGCCCAATAGAATCATCTCTTTTCATGTAAATTATTTACATTTGTTGCGGTTAATTTACATAACCACCATAATGGAACCACCGAGAATCTTTCTCCGGCCGTTCAAAGTATCAGACGCTGAAGACGTCTTTAAATGGGCCGGTGACGATGACGTCACACGTTACCTTCGTTGGGACTCAGTTAAGACCTTAGAGGAAGCCGAACAACACATCTTGAACAAGGCCATACCACACCCGTGGCGCCGTTCCATTTCTCTCATCCAAGAAGGTCGCTCGATAGGTTACGTCTCTGTCAAGCCAGACTCTGGTGATGGTCGTTGCCGGGCTGACCTCGCTTACGCCTTGGCTAAAGAGTTTTGGGGGCGGGGGATAGCCACGGCGGCTGTGAGGATGGCGTTGGGACAAGCTTTTCAGGATTTTCCTGTGGTGGTGAGGCTACAAGCGGTGGTGGAGGTTGAGAACAAAGCGTCTCAGAGGGTTTTGGAGAAAGTTGGGTTTCGGAAAGAGGGTTTGCTTGAGAAGTATGGTTTTAGCAAAGGGGTGATCAAAGACATGTTTCTCTATAGTTTCGTTAAAGAATGATCATTGGTTTATGTGATGATAAACTGATAATTAACGGTATAATCCGGTTTTTACCGAGATGATACACAATTATAAGTCAAACATTTGGTTTACAAGACAAAGATGTTTACGGCAACAAATGATGGACGGCATGCCTTTTGTCTCCATGTTCTTTATCATGTATAAGTCGTGTCGTGTGTCTATGGTGACTCTTTAACTTATCTTTCTTAAATGTTTTTTCTTGTTTGGTTGCCTACGTGAAAAGATTGATGAAACTCTCTATAATGCTATTAATCTTAACGTCACTAATTTGGGGGGAACAAAAAAGTTACCGGAGGTTTTGTCTAAGGCAATAATACATTTTTTACTGTGTAGCTGAACAAAAATAGATTATGACAGTTCTAATTTTTTTCTCCACTGAATCTATACAAATACGTCACTGGCATGGCGGTATCTATTACAGAATAGCAAATATTCGGCATTATACATGTCGGATGCATTATACACTATATACATTAAAAACAAAAAAAAACAGTGTATATTTGGAACGTCAGAGTTGGTCCATGTATTTAATTATACATTTATACTGTAAGAAATACGAAAAACAAAAAAAAGAGTGTGTGAAAGTCTTTGAGAAGTAGCAAGGAGCACGCATGCGTCTTGAACAGAAGTCACGTATAGTGTCGTCAAAATCATATTGATATATGTTATTACATTTCTTGTCCTATCAAATCTTAAATGTGTCAAAACTTATATCATATTCAACTACTTCTATATACGTACTGTACATAATAAATCTTTGATCTTACATATACCATCCTTAAACTTTGCATAAATCGAACATATGCGTTGGCTAGTGGTGACACGAGGTTTTGTAGAAAGTTATCGACTGGTGATATAGTTTGTTAATTACGAAGATTAATATTTGTATTTCTTAGTTTGTGATGTTTAAATTTCATAATGATCGGATAGAAACAAGAAATGAGGACTAAAGTTACTACTTAATGGCATGCTAACTATACCAATTGTTTTTTATACAGTATTGTAAAGAAACGTCAACTTAATTGTAAGAAAAAAAAACACAGGATTCGTGCTTCTTATATTGTTGGTATGATGTAGGATTCAAGACTTAGTCAGTTTATAATTTGGAATTGATATAAATGTCATTATGTATTGGTTGGCAAGGGTTTTTCTTTGCCTAAGATTTTAGTCCGTTTATAGTTAAGATCTAAAATTAAAAAAGAAAAACGAAATAATTAGTCATTTTCTTGATTTCTGCTTGTCATTTCAAAATAAACTCTCATGTTAATTTGAAATTAAAAAGTCAAGAAACTTTAATTAGAACACCGATACTGAAAAGCTGATGGACACGCCACAAACACATCACAACTTTAATTGTGTAACTAACGCACTTGTTCTTTATTTTATTTCCAACATCAATATTAATAAGTTCTAACCAAAGTAAAACCCAACAAACCCACCTCTTAATCAACGAGTAAATCCAAAATCTTAATTGGAAAATTGTATTCATCGTGTGTGGTCACGCCTCTTCCATAAACCATTATTACCTCTCTTATTATTATTTTTTACTTTCTTCTGCGTAAAAGATAGATGATGCGACATGAAGCAGTGAATGCGTGATGTGAGCTTATATGGTCCCTTAACTCACTCGACGTGTGGAGGCCAACTCTTAGTGCTTTCAGAGGGGTTATATATGAACCTATATTTTATAATTCTTAAAAGAGTGGGCTCCTTTTTCCTGACAGCAACAGAGAAATTAGATTCTGATCTCACGGACGGTCACGATGATATGATGGATTGTGTTCACGAGCCCATGACACGACTCATGATGCTTCATCAGTTCTCCACTGTGAGTGACTTCACACACTATTATAGTCAAAGTTTATGATGATCAAGTTTACAAAAAAAAACATTGCTTAAACCTATTCTTGATTTCCTGTCCCTCAACTGTGATTGGTATCGAATAGTTTATATTTTTTTCCATTAAGTTGTTATAATGGAAAACAGTCACAACACACACAAAAATGCAAGTAAACAGTAATCAAATCCATAAAAGGTAATTGAAACGTTTAGGCAAATGTAGAAATTTTTGTGTTTAAAAATTATGAAAGTGTAGTAATGTTTACAATGGTTTGGATAAAGTATACGGAATCACAACTCATTAGAACAGCTTGTCAAAAAAAATAAGATCGCAACTTTGATTAATAACACAATTTAAGGCGTTCAAAAGTGAACCCATTTCTTGATTTTTAATCGAATGAATGGAACGGATGGAAGATCCAACCAACATGCATATGCATGTTTACATCAGTATTTTTGGATCCGAAAGAATGAATTATTTATTTTACTACAGTAATCCTTCGGATTGAGCAACCAACCATAGTGTGATGTTTGATTGAAGAGAAAATGATACTTTCTATTTTATATTCAAAATAGTATTTTTCTGTTTTACAAAGAGTGTGACTTTGACACATTTCACGTAAATTAAAAAAACATTAGAATATACATATATGCCCTTAATTAATAAGTGTTTGATAGGTTAATTTAGTTATAAATTAAAGATAAAACTAAGAAATCTAAAGTAAAAAATGCATTGGAAATATAAAATGATGCATTGGAAATGTAAAATAATATTTTTTGTAAAACAAAAATAAAACTCTAAACTGACATTATTTGTGAAACAGAGGGAGTATATACAAGTGTTTTGTACAATTTTTTGTAAGTACTTTTAATCACCGAAAAAATAAATTACTATTCCCTCTATTTTAAATTAAATATATTTTTATTTAAAGATTATTTTGGATTTTTGATAAGTATTACTTTATATTTTCAATGTAAAATTTGTATAAAATAACTAATTCAGTCTAAAATACGTAGAAAATATCCGAAAGCAATTTGAATTTAAAAGTATTAAAAAACTTAAACATATTTTATAAGTTTGTGTGAAAATATAAAAAATGATACCTATTATGAAAGAGAGAGTGAGAGAGTAGTCAAATAAAAAATGGCTAAAATAACAAAAAGTAATGCGTTACTAGTATATTAACAATAGGTTATATACGAATTTTGATTGTACCACTAGTTTGGTTTAAAGTAACGTTAATTTTTTACTTCGTGTTATACATATATAGCAAGTGTGTGTAGTGTCCACCCAAAGAGACTAGCCAGCTATGAAAGCAAAAGAGATATTCAGTTAAGATTGTGAAATATATTCGTTACGTATGATCGTATCTCATTCCATTTCGATTCTGAGCGACCAAGTCCACTCCCCACCCACACTCCCATGCTAACAATATAGTCATCATCACCACGACGTACCATAAAATCATTACACAAAGAAATTTTGTCATATAATGATCGTAAAGTATTATTGTATCTATAATAAAGATAACCAAAAGTTCTCGTAATCATCATCTCGGTTTGTCTCCCGTAGAGAAAACTACTTGCGTGTTTATATGAGTTACCTAATTACTCCTCTTTCTTGTTACAAATTGGTAACTTGAGAAGCCGTGGAAAGATTAAACTTAACTCTTAAAAGATATGATAAAACCATCTCAAAAGCCTTGTACTAAATCTAAAATCATTGTTTTGGGTAATTTCTTATTCGTTTTCGTTTTCGTTTTCTGCTTCATTTTTGTTTTAATTAAAACATGATTTTATAAACCAAAGCTCTCTCGTTTCTGTCTCATCCCTAACTTTACATGAACTGTGAACTAGAATGAGATTTTTTATTTCCACATTTGCATCTCCCAAAAACGTGTCTTGAATACCTTTGTCATTCCCACCTTCTAATTATGTAGTGTTGTTACCTAACAGGCTTAACAGTGATAGACAATTACGTGAGAAGGTACATATATGCAGCCTAAATTAAATGGCATGCAAGACGTAAACAACTTTGCGAACTTGTGCTATTTAAAACGTTTTAAATAGTATATATATAGTGAATTCCTAATCAAACTACGAAAGATTATATCATATACTTCTTATATCATCCATATATCTTATATTATTATTATTATCCCCTAAACGTTTTGTGTTATACTCCATTCCAATTCCATTGATAGATTACTCGTAACCCGCAAATGCAACATACACGAGTGTAACCAACAGCTTTTTTCTCTTTTTGACAACATAATAGTAAGTTCTATTTCCAACTTGTTTATCATTAAATTGCTAAAGTTTCCGTTTTCTATACAATAAATTAAAAAGAAAAAAAAGAATATAGAAAGAAAACTAAAAGAAAAATCCAAAAGAAAATATAAAAGACGAAAGGGTCAGTAGAAAACGACGTGAGTGGTTCCTTGGCATACCCAAAAGCAAAAAAAACAATAAATCAGAAAAGAATAAAAGACAAATACACATAAAAAAAGTAAATAATCGAATTTAGGTAGTTCCACTGCTAAATAAAAAAAAAAAGCTTCGAGTGGTTTTACATCTTTACCCACTGATTCTTCAAAAGAATCTCTCACTCTCTATATATGATTACTTATACACAGAATTATACAGACTGATGTAAATGCAAAACTGTGTGTATATTAATTAGTATATATATATATATATTATTAATTTCATACAAAGAGAGCTAAGTAAGTGGGTGAGTGTGTCTCTTTAGTGCTCTCTCTGTTTCTTCTGCTATGAAACTTCATGGCGAATTTTGAGGATATGGTAGAGAAGAGAATCAGTGGGGCTGCTGTTTTATAATTTTCTTCTTTTCTCAGTTCATCGAAACTATAACCCCACTACTCCAACAACACAAACCCACACACACACACACACACACACACACAAAAAAAAATAGTATTAAAAAGCAAACAAAATTACAAAAACAAACGGATCAAAATTCTTTTTTTTTTTTTTGTTAAAAAATAGTTTTTTTAAAGCTTTAACCATTTGATCAAGCAGCCTTATTCAAATAAAAGATTGTAGGTGGACTCGAACTCGAAACATCGTAGTGGCAGACATCAAAGCATAACCAACTACGCTAGGTAGATTTATTAAAGTAAAGAAAAAATTCTTGCTTTCGTTTGTTTGTTTCTTCTTATTCTTTCTCCAATCTCTAGTGTAACGTTTAATGTTGTTACACACTTGAGAAAATTAAAAACAAAAAGAAAAATTTAGCAAGAAAGTGCGAGAAACTCGGGAGTTACAAACAATTATAAAAATCTTTTCAGTTACTTTTTTCTTTTTTTTTATAATAATTTTTTCTTTCTGATTTTAGTTTCTCTTTGTGACACTTTCATTTTCTTACCAAATCATGGAGGCAACAGAATTGCATTAAGCTTCATCTTTCTCTGATAAAAACTTCCACAATCTTCCAGGTTAGTTCAATTCAGTTCAAAAGTTATGTTCTTTTGCTTAGTTGAGTTACAAAGTTATGGTTTTTATTTGCATAATTGAGTTATGAAGTTATGATTTTTTGTTTGCATAATTGAGTTATGCTTAGTGAGTTACAAAATTATGATTATTCTGCTTAATTGAGTTATAAAGTTATGACTTTTATGCTTAATTGAGTTATAAAGTTGTGATTTTTATGCTTAATTGAGTTACAAAAATTATGATTTTTATGCTTAATTGAGTTATAAAGTTGTGATTTTTTGTTGTTGTTGATGTTGTGTGGTGTAATTGAGAAGTGAGTTATGCTAAAGAAGAGATCAAGAAGCAAGCAAGCTTTAATGGCGGAAACAAACCAGAACCAGACACATCAAAAACAGAGTAAACCGACGCCGTTTCCAAGGCTCTTCACAGCTTTCAGTAGCTTCAAAAGCTTCACTGAAAACGACGCTGTCGCGAGCCCGACTTCGATCCTCGACACCAAACCTTTCTCCGTTCTGAAAAACCCGTTCGGATCCGACAACCCGAAACTCCAAGAAACCCATCTCAAACCCGAACCCAGAAGAATCGGACTCGCCATCGTCGACTCTCTCATCCAAGACGAAAACTCCGAACCCGGATCCGGAACAATCCTATTCGGGTCACAGCTTCGGATCCGGGTCCCGGATGATTCTCCACGCTCCTCGTCGGACTTCGGGATCAACACGAGGAACACTCAACCGGAGTCGACAACGAAGAAACCAACTTCCGGGTCGCCCCGGATATTCTCCGGCTACTTCTCCGCCAGCGATATGGAGCTATCTGAGGATTACACATGCGTGACGTGTCACGGGCCTAACCCGAGAACCATTCATATATTCGATAACTGCATCGTGGAGAGCCAACCGGGCGTCGTGTTCTTTCGGAGCTCCGACCCGGTTAACGAATCGGATTCGGATTGTTCCCCACCCGACAGCTTTCTCAGTAGTTGCTGTAACTGTAAGAAGAGTCTTGGTCCTCGTGATGACATTTTCATGTACAGGTTTGGTTTGGCCTTTTCACTATATTTTTTGTTTTTTAACATAACAAATTATGTAAAATTTTGGTTGGCTAATTAATTTGGTGATTTTGATGATTTCAATTGCAGGGGAGATAGAGCCTTCTGTAGCAGTGAGTGCAGAGCCTTGGAGATGATGTCTGATGAAAATGATAATTAAATATTTTTTTTTTAAAAAGAAAGAGTATGATAATAATGAGTAATGACTAATAATCAATAAACTGTTTAGATATGAATTTTCAATTTTGTTTAGTTGCGTTTTTTTTTTTTTGGTTTTGTTGGGAGCAGAGAGAGTTTGGTATCTTCATTGTATCTATGTGTATTATGTTTCTACATGCATAATCATATACTTTAATAATAACAGTAGAGATCACAATTATTAATGTAGCAAGTTCCATCTGAGATGTGTTAAGACAGAAAACTCTAAACATGAGCTTAGCTTAAATTTTTATAGAGGTTTTGAATATCATGAATCTTTTTTTGCTGCACTCCATACTAATACTTGTGGCTATTGGCTAATATCACAAAATAGGATACGAATCTAATTAACACATGAAATGAAAAATTCAAATGTAAAAGACAGTTGCAAAGATATGTCGTTCTTGATCGTGAAGCTCTACATGTATATGTGTCTTTCACCTTCTTTTTTTGTCTGTTCTTTCTCTAATTGACAATAATTGTTATCACCAATATATAAAATAGCCTTTCATCTTAGTATTTGATACATCAAAATCCTGATAACTTAACAGTCTTTCTTGACTATCTTAAGTGAACACTAGTAAAAACCGTTTATATAGTTACGGGTACCTGTTACTGAAAGAATTGTAGCAAACTATAGCTACATAATGTGACCAATTAGTGACAAATGATGAGGTTATTTAATTTGTAACTACTTATACACTTTCTCTCGTTTTACAGAAAAGTTTTTACTGGGATGATGCAGTTGGCGGAGAAGTATATCATTTGTGGTATCATGTTCTTGGTGGCCGCCTTAGAGACATGATCTCGAAGGCCAAAGTTTCTAGTAATAAACCAGAATAGATAAGTGGGGATATCTGGGAGATGATGCAGGAGTATTGGGGGGCACAGACGCATCTAGGAAGAAGAGCAAGATAGCTTCAGAGAATCGCTTGTCTTCTCGTGATGGTTTTGGTCCACACGCTCACACCTCTAGATCACGTTCATACGACCAGCTCCGAGAATTAATTGTAACTTTTCTGATGACCCTGATTTTATTATGTTTGAAAGATATTTGTAAACGAAGTTGTAATGTTATTTAACTATGTTTGTTTCCGTTCTAGCGACAAAAAGAAGGAATCTTGCCTTCAATGCGTCGAATTCTTAGAGAGACTCACCTCAAAGCTGATGGCTTTTATGTGGATGATAGGGCGAGGTCGATTGAAGAAGAGATCCAAAGAGAGATTGATGTAGTCTCTCAACCCTCAGATGGAGCCTCACAAGGAGGTTCCTCTGCCACAGGGTTGACTCGGCTTCAAGAGGATGAACTGTTCTATAAGGTAACATGATCACCTATGATATATATTTGGATCAGTTTCGAACTTACTCTAAGATTTGGATTTATATTTGTCTTACATATTCTATTGTTCATCTATTATGAACATGTATGATTTACTACTTTTGTTGTCTACACTGTTTGATAACATATACATATTCGCTTGTTTGCTCAAGTTACAAATGGGTGTTTATGAGACACATATTGATGTTATGAGATCAGATATTAACAACACTTTTTTTATTAGGTAGTACCATCTCAGAATGGGAGGATCTTCGGTCTCGGAGGCAGAAACTACATCCGTGAGCGTGGAGAAAGCTCAGCTAGTGCAGTGGAAAGGATCTCTCTTGAACGTCAACTCACATCCCTTCAAGAGCAGCTGGCTAATGTTGTGGAATTTATGAAGCAATATATGCCTGAAGGTGGCTCACACTCTTTCCCATCGGTTCAACCAACTAATAGTACAGGTGCATCAGTGACCAGCCCAACTCAAGCCAACAACAGGGACAACCGAGATGCCAATCCTGAAGATGCTGACATCCATCTCAGTCATCCCACTAATGTGCCTGATGAGACTCATGAGCCAGAAGACGATGACGGTGATGCATTTCAAGGTAGTGCCATCATCTGATGAACACTCAATATCAGCTTTCTTTAACCCCTGCTCGTTTGTTTTAATACTCTGAGCAGAGTCTTTTGGTTTATATCTTTGTTATGTATTGTCGTCTAAAATCTGCTTTCTATTTCGGTTTAAAACTCTGATTTGTAGTTTTTTGCTTAAAATTCTGCTCTGTAGTCTTTTGTCTGCTGGTAAAACGTTGTATCACTTCCTGTATGTACCTTTGTATCTTATTTGTACTTTTGTTTTCCATTTGGCGCAACACATAAAACCTTACATCAGAAGGCAACAACTTCCGTAACAAAATAACATTTCAAATAAGATACGCATAACGGAACAATCAGATAGCTACGAGACGATTACGTTGCAACTTTGTTACAACTCTTTTTTACAACACGTAGCTAATTAGTTATTGTTTATATTGTAATCAGTCAAAATTAATTTGTTACAGTAACGCGTAGCTAACTCTTACGGAATATCCGAAGCTAACTGTGAAAACTCTGCGACAAACACCTTTTCCCAATTAGTGACAAGTTAATGACAACCACCCTTGAATTTTGTTGTGAATATGTAGCCACAACATTTTTGTCACGTTTTGTAACTATTTGCTATTAATACGTTGGACGTCAATTGTCTCAAACCGGCGTTGATAACCGTATCAATTAGTAGCAGGCTTTTCACAATTTCGGCTGTCTCTAATGCATAGCAATTTGCGACGAATTGCGATGAAGGGGTCAGTTTGTGACGAGTAAATCTATACTAATAAAAAGTAGGAGCTATAAGCTCCTAAGGCCGTCCACATAAGATTTTAAACAACCAATAGAAATTTGACATATCACTTATTAACATTTTATACAATTTCCAGAATTTTCTTTATTAAGAATTATTTTAAACAACCTATTATGATTTGACATATTATTCATTAACATTTTTTAACTTTACAGAATTTTTTAGAAAAAAGAAAATTTTAAATTTATGGAAATCAAAGAACTAAGCATAATATCCCACATCGGCTATAAATTTTTTAGACAATGGTTCAGAACCAGTATAAATAAGATTAATATGCTTCCAACAACGAATGAGCAGGAAAACTAGATTTATCAGGCGTTCAAGTTTAAAAGTTTTATTTGGTTTGATCTGGTTTTTTATTTGATCAAATTAAAATTAAACAGTTTCAAAAAAATATTATAATATTTAAAAATTTTAAGAGTTTAAATATTATAAATATTGAAACTTTTAAAAGATCTTAGCTTTTAAAAAGTTTTTAAATATTATAAGTTTTAAATTTTAAAAGTTTAAAATATTATAAATATTGAAACAATTTAAAAGGTTCAAATTTTATATTTCGAGACCTTTTAAAAGTTTAAAATATTATAAATATTGATGCAAAACATAAATTATCTTATTTATCTACATTTGTGCTTTTTATTTATTATGACCTGTAAAACATATTTTTGTGTATGATTTTATAGATGAGTTGATATTCTTTCATTAACTTTTTATTTTTGGGTCTAAGGAAGAAGGATTGACATCGCAAGACCTTAATTTGATGTTTGAGTCAAATTTTGAGGTTTAAAGAAGAAAGATGGACGACAAACACACATGTTTTATTAGCTATATATAGGCATGACCAGGGTTACAGTTGTCACGGTTAAGGTTTATTAACCATCGGTTATGGTTAGAAATTTTTGTAACTTTAACCAGAACCGTTGAATAAACGGTTAAACGGTTACGGTTCAAGCGGTTATTGTTATATACGGTTATGGTTATTTGATAATATGATATGGTTGATATTATTTGATGATACAATATAATTGATATTATTTATTTATAATTAATATGTTCTTATAGTGTACTTATATTTCTATATATCATATGATTCATATTAAATAAATAATTAGTAGTATATTTTATTATTTTTTTAAAATATTATAAACCAAGTAAGGATTTTGGTTTGAGAAGTTTCTAAACGCGTGGATCTAAAACCAAATAAGTATATGGATAAATTTGTCAATAATTGGGTGCATGTGTTGACTATGCTGGTAATCATGAATTTCACAAATTTTATGAGAAAATAAATTATTTTGTTTTTAGAGTTTGATGAGTTAATAAGTTGTGTGGTAGTCTAAAAAAAAAGGTTTTCAGTGGAATAATGTGAAGAAGTTGACGAGGAAGAAGAAGAAAAAGAGTATAACGAATAACCAAACGGTAAAAGTTACGATGACAATTAACACAAAATTTGACAATGAAAATGACAAGAAAGAATATGAAAAATAAGAAAACATTGAATAAAAAACACGAAAACATAGGGGTAGCGATCAATTAAATATGAAAACGAGTTAAATTCATGATTATAAAATTGTTTCGTTTTTCTGATGGTCAAAGAAAATGATTTAGGATATGTGAGGTCATCAGTTTGATTTGCCTCGCCTGTACGTCAAGTTAAATTTATGATTTTTTTATCAAATTTGATTTTATAACACAACTGATTTTTTATATTTTAAAAAATTATGTATCTGAAATTTATTTATTTTTCTTAGTACTAATTTTAATTTTTTTTATGAGATAATATTTTATTACCATAATCAATCATATATAATTTTTATCAAAATATATCAAATAAACCGTAAGGGTTCAAAACTTAGTAATTGTAAAAGTTGATGAGTTTTGACTGTTGAAATATGACTGAATTATTTGAATTTTGTACTTTAAGACAATTAATAAAAGAAAGAAATTGAAGTAAGTGATTTAAATCTTATATATACCACAATCACATGGTATATAAAACAAATTGTACAAGAATTATTGGAACCGTATAGTTTTTTTTTTGTTGACAACATTTTGAATTATTGAAAACAAATTGTACAAGAATATATAACAACAGAACGCTGAAGTTTTCTTTTACTTTTTTTTCTTCCAAGAAATGATATAGATTAGTGAACTTAACCATTGAAAGTATTTTTAGTCAAACAACTGTGTACGTACTTTATTTTATTAAAAAAAAAAAAAAAGTAAAGTTGAAGTTAGTTCACAAAAAGAAGAAAGAAGAATTTAAAATTAAGAAGTCCAAGCCCGTTAAGGATCAGGGTACTACCAATTACCATTCTGGATCAGGGACCAAATTATGATTGGCTAAATTTATTAAAGTAAAGCCCGAGCCATTATTAAACCGAATAGTGGTTGAATAATGGTTTTACACTTGTTGGTCTGGTTTAATCCGCGAACAAACCGTACTAAAACCGAATCTGAATACGAGTATTGTTGACTAAACTACACACTGACAACTATATAATGTTAATATGAAACCATACTAATTTTACATCTACACATGTACATGATGATACAGCTAATCTGCGGCCTCCTCCTTTGGGAATGGTAGTAGCATGATAATATACAATGTTTTTTTTATTTGTAACTATTTGAAGCTAAGCAATTTGTATGGTTACTACTGGCACTTCCTTTATTATGTTTCCATGCACTATATTAGTATTATCTACACACAGACACAAATAACACTTGTTAGTTGTTATAAGTTTAAGATGAGTTACAAGTTGAGGCTCCCGCAAGTTCGCAACGTCGGACCCATGAGTCTTACAAAATCCAACTTTGAAGTCAGCATATATATGGTCCTACGAGTGGCCGCTTGATTGGTTGAGACACGTTGTGGGCCAGATAAATCCTTTGTTTGACAATTTTATTTTGAGGTTGGTAATACATTTTCATTACTATTCCGATGAACAATCCACTTGGTAGAAACTAGAAACTAGATAAGATTTATCATGTAATATCTTACAAATGATACACAAAATCTGCGGCCTCCTACCTTGACCCTCGCAAACCTCTAATACCTTGCCCCTCGCAAACCTCTAAAGATTCTCCGTCTTATTTTAACTCATTTTCATTATAATCTTCGACTATATATGCATATGGTCCTACGGATGTAGATTAGTTAATTTGACCTATATCATTTTACTTCCCGTCCATAAAATCTTCAAATTAATGAAAGTTTGTTTAACCCCGAGGAAGTATAAAATGTCGCAGAGAGATCTGTAGATTAGAGTTTACAAAAGCGATTTCATTTTTTATATAGTATTACTATTATCAGGTTATACTATATAAAATTTTGATTAATCCTAAGCAAACATCGGCTATTCAAGTGAAAATTTGCATATTACGTATTTTGAATGGACGATACCATATTTTGTAAGCATTTCAAATAAGTTTAAATAAAGAAACTCGAGGGTTCGAGCACATAAGACATACAAACAAAGACAAACCCACATGTAAACATGTATGTTACACGTGAATTTTTTTTTGGTTGTCACTTAACATGCGACCTTTAACTGAATCTTCTACTTCATTAAAATGAACAAAAAGAAAAGGAAATCAATATGGTTCCAATTAGTTTTGTTTGTTTGTTTGTTTTTTTTTTAATCGTGTTAAGATGATCTCAATTAGTTAAATAAGTAAACACTTCTGTACTCCGCTAATTTTGTCAAAGCTCCAATCAAAGCACATGCATGCTTATGCGTGAACTGTTTGATATATGTTTGATCATTTGTACACAATTAGTAAACCTAACGCAAACATATATACACATATATACCTACGTAGGAAAGATGTAGGTCACCTGACCCTGGGTAAACTAATTAAATAGTTGTTTTTACATATAATTCTACAAAGTTTCAGTTGCACAGATGGTAAATTCTTTAGTGTTGACCTCTCCAAACCAGGGTTCAAACCACCAATGACACAAATAATTTTTTTGTTCTGAAATTGATCTCCCTAAATTTATTTTCTGGGTCCGCCACTGCATATATATAACTAGGAGAATAAGAGGATATCCCCAATTACTGAAAAGTAAGAGTCATAAAACATCAAATTAGTTTCAGTCATGCATAAAAATTGAAAAATTCTAATGAAATGAAACAAAAAGAGACTTCTTATATATCTTACATAATGGGACAAAGGGATATGTATGTTATTTTACCATTGTTTGTTTGTTATAAAGATATCCCACAATGACAATGTTATTAATTATTATCCATTTTAGGACATACATGAATGAGACATGTGATAGGTAGGACAAGCGCACTGCAAGGTCGAGAGAGGTTGAACAGAACCCAACGAGACATATAAAACCTGTTCTTGTATCCACCAATCAATTCTTCTACTAATACCATTTGTCTTTATGTCTCAAGTTTTTACTTGTCACACACAAGTATGATCAGTTCTATGGTAATCCTTCTATTTTATTATTTTAATTATCTAGTTGGGTTTATTATATAGGTACCCCCACATGCATATAGGTATGGCTCTTTAATATGCACACATCGTTGGTCTCATATGCACACATGGCAACTATTGCTGACTCTTGTTTCATTCACAAGATTCATAATATATTCGCTTATAATTGGTTGTAATTCATGGTAAACAGGATAACATACATACACAAACAGTGTAACATTAAACCCAAAAAAAAAGTCAACAGTGAAGAATCGATTATGGGTGAGGATCAAACGATCAGTGTGGAATAAATTTGTTTGAGGGAAAAGTTGACGGACATATGGTTCTATGCTCCAATACAATTTTTTTGCAAAAGAGAGAAAAAAAAAAGTGTACAGTATGTAACATGCTACTATAGTGAACTGATTTTGATTTTTGTTTGTTAATGTAATCAATATGACTTTACTAGGCCATCATTTATCTTGGCCAAAGTTATAATCATTTGCAATCTTTTCAATTCTTTAATTATTTTTTCTTCAATTATTGAGATTGATCATACTATTAAGTTTTAGGAGAATATATGTAAGAAAGACCAACTTGGCCAAGGCAGACAACTATGTTATATGGTAGTGTATACTAAGGCCTTGATTGGAAGAGCATATGAAGAACCTTTTTTAATTTTATCATCCAATCAACATTTATTAGGAGAACATATAAGGGATCATTTAGAAGCTACATATGCTCTCATATGCTCTCTTCCTATATGCTCTCATTTGAAGCATTTCCCAAGCATTTAACTCTAAAATATAAATATATATTAAATTAATTTTAAATAATTAATTGATTTTGTAAAAATAGAAAATTATGATTTTATAAAAGATAAATTTATTTGTTATAAGATAATATATATGAGAAACTACTTAATGTTATTATTAAAAATAATATAATAATTTATTTAATATATTAAAATATTAATGTGGATATAACGTTTATAATATATATTTTTGTTTTATTTTAGTTTAATGTGTTATATTATATATATATTAAAAAGTTATTGAAATTAAAAATGTAAATATAGATATAAACTTTTATAAAAAATTATAATATATATTAATTATTTGTAATTAATGTGTAACATTATAAATATATATAATTAAAAATTATTACATTACACATTTATATATATAACAATTTATAAAATTGATTAAATATAAAATATATTTTTTAAAAATTATATAGCAATGAATGATAATTAATTTTTTTAATGAAACACATTTAAATTATATATTTTTAATTAATATCATATATTTAATATAAATATAATATCTAATATTCCACTGCTATACCAATCAACTAAATGTGTTATATTAATCAGAACATACAATATAGACTGTATAATGCTAATGCTATAGTATATGTGGTTCCAATCAAGCCCTAAATGTAGTGGATGAGAATTAATCATTATATGACTCACGTTGAGTGGTTGATTGAATGCGTGAAGTTTGAAAGTTTAATTTAGTCAACTGAATACTAATGATGTTCTTAATTATGAACAGATTTAAAATATTGGGGCCATTTTGGAAAAAGAAAATCTTATGCCAGATACTCGTAATCCAATTAAGTTGATTTATGTTGCCACCACAACCAATCCCATTATAGATTGCTTTGATTAGCTCCAACCCTTCTCGTCAACAAATTGTTGTGTGCATTTGGCTGGCTTAATATAGAAATCAGTTGTTGTTATCATCATAAACCCACGTTTTCACTGAACTTACATGTTAACGCTTCCGTTTTTAGAAGTGCAAGCAGCAACATATAAGTTCTATGCTAAAGTAGAATTTTCATAGAATCTATAGCATGTTTATTGAACTATGTGCGATATATGTTGCCGCTTGTACTTAGTTTCATCCTGGACGAAAATAACCAGTATAGTTACAAATCATTGTTGCATTTTTACTTGCTAAAAGGTTCTTTTTTTCTGAAAAAATATTACTACTAAAAGGTTCTAAACTGTCAATTCGTGACATTGTAAAATCCATTTTATGAGTCAACCATGGATAATTTTCATAGCTTTTAATTAGCTAGATTTCATAGCTTTTAATTAGCTAGATATTACAAAAACGTCTTTGTTAACGATCAATTACTAATATTCCCTTTTTGTTAGGCGTGTGAAGTAAAACTCCTATAGACCGATATGATTATTATGTATATTGAAATAATAGTTAGTGACATGATTCTTGAAAGTAACTCGAAACCAAACCCACACGAGACATGGCTACAGATATGTAAAATTTATCCACATAATCATTGGTGGTATACTTTTCCTTCAAGTGATGTAAGAGCAAACCATTGACAAAGAAATCAATGAAGAAAAAGAGAGACAAAAGTCCAAGCATGGGGGCAAAAAATGACTACATGATGCAAAACTAATGTTTTGTTAATTACATTTACAGTCCACACCATTTACGATTTCTAGCGAGAACGCAAATGCATGACCCACTTACTCGTAGCTGAACTCACAACCTAATATTGAAGAGTGTTTAACTCGCTGCTTGAAACAAAACATCTTCATAGAGGCTAGAGCTTCCCACTATCCGATCCTAGTCACTCGCGGGTTCGCTACTATATAGTGATTGCACTGAGCATTTATATTTTCAGTTCTATTCGTTTCTTTGTAAGGCTAATCCATTGATGATCGTGAACATTAAATGATTGTATCCATCTTTATTTTAGGCTAGCTTACATATTATGGCTATTAATTATTTTATTTGCCATCTGTTTAAGTCAAAACCTAGCTTATTATTAGGGTTGGAATGAGAGACATTTAGGAAGAAATCATATAAAATGTTATAGTCTCTTGAACTATACTGAGAGAATATACGGATTTAAACTCAAAAAATATTGATACTAGGATTTTTGTGTCTCCTAGTAGGCTCAATTAACCTTATGTAATTATAATACTTAAGGTGTCAATCCAAATGGGATGTTGCTAACAATCAAAATGCGATCAAGCAATCACAAGTCAAGCCAATTCAAAAAGAGTGTTTTTCTAACAATCCTAGAATGGTCAAAATGCAAAAACGGAAACGAGTTTAAGCATGAACTAAGAAGCAAGAAACGAAACAGTCTCAGGAATGCAATAGAAATCAGAAAGAAATAAGTCCTAAGGATGAGAGTAATTGATGTCGGTGGAGTATCCTAGTCTATAGAGTGTTTAACATGTCACAAGCAAACCATCCCTAAACAATGAACATCACTTCTTAGCTAATCCAATCTCTTGACAAAAGCTACTCAAACTCAACCACTTCCATACCCAGCTCTCGCTAGAAAAACATGTTCAAGCATGGCATGAGAAACAAGTTCATTCACGTCAACAAACTTCCTAGACAACTAATCTCTTAGGCTAGGAACATAAGTCTCTGGCACTAGTTGGTCAGACATTTCATCGAACACCTTTTGGGTGCGGAAATGTCTAAAACCTAGTTCCAATTGATCAAAAAGAAACAAGTATTTCTAACTCTAGTCCATAAGGGAATCATACAAATCAAAGCTTAAACACCCAACATCCTAAGATCTTCCACCTAATCTATCCCATCCTCAAGAACTACCACACTACTCAGATCCGAAAATCATCATCAAGGATGCAAATCCAGAAAACATTGAAACAAGCATTATTAGACAGGTAAAAATGAGATGAACAACTTGTAAAAGAAACAAATGCAAATACTGAATAAATTAAAAGATATTGGGATACAAAGTTTGAGAACGTTTTTGGTGGCTCGGTAAAACCTTCAGAGTGAAAACGAGATAAAAGATGTCCTCAGCCAAGACTTAAAAAATGTATTTATAGTAAAAACATGTAAATCCCTAAAACTTAAAACGACAAGGTGAAGAGTCGGTTTGGGAATCTCCTGAAGCGTGTAAGACGGAACGTCTTCTTGACATGTGCGAACGAGTCGGTGTGCGTCCAGTGGCTCGACCCAAATGGCTCGAGTGAGGTCGAGTGATGCGTGGTGGGTTGGCTCGAGCGAGGTCGACTGGGTGGATTGGAGGGATGTTGGCTCGAACCAGAGTGGTGTTGGCTCGATCCAGAGTGGTTTTGGCTCGAGCTGGGTGTATACGCCTCCACTAAAACGATGATAACTCTTGAACCACACCTCTGATTGGCTTGAAATAAACGGAGTTGGAAAGGTGGCTCAATTCCCTACAACTTTGATGAAGACGTTGAAAGCTAAATCCCACTCGAGTGGAACGATTCGAATGGGGTGGCTCGATCGAGCGTATGAGACTGGCTCGAGAGACGGTTCCGGAATGTTGTGAGATTGGCTCCAGAGACGGTTCCGGGAATGTTGTGAGATTGGCTCGAAAGACGATTCCGGGAGTGTTGTGAGATTGGCTCGAGTGATGCGTTCCCGACTGGTGACTTGAGAATGGCTCGAGAGACGGTTCCGGGAATGTTGTGAGATTGGCTCGAGAGACGGTTCCGGGAGTGTTGTGAGATTGGCTCAAGAGACGGTTCCGGGAATGTTGTGAGATTGGCTCGAGAGACGGTTTCGGGAGTGTTGTGAGATTGGCTCGAGAGACGGTTCCGGGAATGTTGTGAGATTGGCTCGAGTGATGTGTTCCTGACTGGTGACTTAAGAATGGCTCGAGTGATGCGTCTGGAAGGTGTGGCTCGAGCAGATGCGCTTCCAACATCTCCTAAATACCTGAAATACTCCAAAATGCACAATGTATGCAATGATGATGCAAGAACTACCTAGACATGCAAAGTGTATAGAAAAAATTAGAAAATAATGCAAAACAATGAGTTATCCTAACTAAATGCATTATAAATATATGCTAAAGAGAAACAAAATATAGATATATCAATTATCTTAGTAGTTATTATTACAAAAAAATAATCATAACTATAAATATCTTACACTTTTCCAGTGGTCAGAAACGTTGATGATTGCTCAAAAAAAAAAATTCTAATAAATTTTTATTAATAAATTAGTGATATCTATCACTTTTTATCTCAAAATTGTTTTTCCCGTTGCGCAACGGAGAAACATATTTCCTATTTTCCTCTTCTTTCTCTTCATTTCATTATTTTTTAAATAAAAGCATCTCATATAAGGACGCCTGCTAGAGAAGCTCTTAGTTGCCACTTAATTTTTTTACAGATTTCAACTAATAACAAGATTTAGTTTTATTTCTCTCTTTTATCATATACTTTATTGCATCTTGTTTCATTAAACTGTTTACATGATTATAAAAAATGATTTTAGTTACTATTTTCAATATAGTCAAACTTAGATATCCACATCTAAATGAACTAAATCGGAGCACGACAAACGTTTTATAACCGAAGAAGCTGAACATACTTTTGAGTTTCAAGCCTAAAAAACTTTTAATCCTTTACCACTTAATGAAACGTTCATATGTTTTTTATACCTTTATGTCCATAGTATATAAAAAAAACAAAGCCCTTAAAGAAATATGATTCAGAAAAGCAGTCAATGGAAAAAAAAGTTGTCAGCATTATTGCAAGACAACGTCGGAAGTAACGCTCATGCTCATGTCTTTGTAACTCTTCTTGTTGCATCATATTCACAAATGCTTTATATTTTTTAAAGCCAAACAATTGCCCAACTTGTTCCTTAAATATGTTTTGTTTGTTTCTTGATGGAAATACGTTTTTTTTTATAGACATGTATGATGTGTTTATCCGCTCTTATGAAGCCCACTTGACAAGCAGCTACATGAATTTTCGTAACATAATAATACCATGATCTATGCAAGTATTAATGATGTTAGCAAGCATATTAATTATGTGATGTGTAATGCATGATGACATGGCAAATATAGACAAATCTAAGGCTGAAACTCTGAAAGACAGTCACAAGCTTAGTCAAGCAACTGTCGAGAGAAGACATGACAAATAGGGTAACTGAAATTAACTAACCCTACTAAATTGCATTCAATATCTCTTTCTATTTCTTTCTTTTATTTATTACAACAAAAACTTTAACCGCCCACAGGGTTTATGCCTCGAGAGCTAGCATGCTATTGAATAAAATTATCTATACTCCAAGACGACAAAACGTTTAACCACAGACCAACTTGTGTATATATTTTTCTAATCATCGTATTATAATTATTTAACTTAAGATTAAAAATTATTTAGTATTCAACAATATATTAATTAAGTTCTCTACATTTTTTGGCCTAAAATAATGATAGATTCGAAAAAGTGGGAGGAAAATAGGTAGATTAATTAACTTTATTTAACTTTTTCTTCGATTTTTATAACAACTTTGCTTTGACATATAGTAAAATGATAATACTACATTATTGTGGCTAGAAAGACTCATAGGCCTTAATTATTGTTCCTTCTTTTGGGGACGAGTGTGTTTGGATCATTAACCCGACTCATCTTGTATGTTTAAGAGCGCTACGGTGTTTTCCTACTAATTAAAGTGTATGCATTTTAGAAGACTACACATATTATTCAGGTACATTAACAAAAAGATAAAACTCCAAGCTTACTTATTTATAAGCAAAAAAACAACTATCTTATTAGCCATAAGTTATGGCCCATAACCCTAACAAATTCTGCTTTGAATAACACATCAAGAAAACTAATGATAAAGCATATGTGAAGAAGATATTTCATGTATATATATATATATATATATGTGTGTGTGTGTTGTTTATATATAGATAGATAATGGTAAGGATCATATGTATATGTGTGTGGTGTGGATATAACAATTCTAGAGGAGATTGAGAGAAGTGTGTTATAATTGGGTAGGTGATGGACCCTCCTAAATCCAACCACCTTTGTCTCTATTTCCACCTTCCCATGTCCCTTAGAACATGGAGCAAATTATGGCAACTCTTCTCTCTACCCTCTCTCTTTGTTTTTTTTTTAATTTTCATATTGTTAATTCTTTTTAATCTTCTTTTATATTTTATAGTTTTCTGGTAGTGTATAATGATTTTATAAACCAATAACATTGCTTATAGTTATTTTTTTTAAATCATAGAAAAAATGTAATATTGTAAACAGATTTGAAGTTTTTAAGAAAACGCCCATCGATTTTTCACCAAAATGTTTATTCCTCTATTGCCATTTAGATCGCACCATAATAAAGTCCCAACATGGCTACGCAATTGGTTACTGAACCCACGATAAATTTATCTGACAACAACGGTGATTGATTAGAAATCTACACATATAGATTCAATGATTCATACAGTTTCTACACTATATTAATATTTTCATATACATTATACATAAAAAAAAATTTAATATTACTTTAAAGCTTTGATTAGTCAAAACTTTAATATATACGATCATCAGTTGTAATTTGTGCTATTTCGTTTTGTCACTATCCAAATATAAAACCAATGTAACCGTTAGATTTATTACTATATGATCTGCCCAATTATACGCATCGCTCGCTCTAGAGTATAATATTAATTGTTGCAAGTGTCGAGAGCCGGCCAAAGAATGCAACATATAAAGCAATATCCACAACACAAAACCATTCTCCATCACCCAAAAAAAAAAAACAATCTTCTTGTTTTGTTTGCCATATTGAAAGCTCATAGGCTTTTTTCTTTTCTTTTTTGGTGAAGAATGGAGATAGAATCTGTAAGATGTGAGTGTTGTGGGTTAGTGGAAGACTGCACACAAGACTACATTAGTGAGGTCAAATCTAACTTCGACAACAAATGGCTCTGTGGTCTTTGCTCCGAGGCCGTGAGGGACGAAGTGAGCCGCCGGAAGATGACCACAGTTGATGAAGCCGTTAAGGCTCACGTGTCGTTTTGTGGCAAGTTTAAAAAAGATAACCCGGCGGTTCATGTCGCCGACGGTATGAGGCAGATGCTACGGAGGAGGTCCGGTGACTTGACGACTTCCTCTGCGTCCAAGAAGTTTGGTAGATCTAACACCACCAAGTTGTACTAAACCATTTTTCTATTTTTCGCTAATTAATTATTGTATAATATTTGATGCTACTTTGTTTTGTTTTGTTTAATGTCATAAATGATGGTCGGTGATGCTATAACTAAACTAATCAATTAATTTCCCACAGTCTTGTCATTTAGTTTCCACCCAGTTCGATCTCTTTAGTCATTTGATTAACATGGCCAAAATTATCCCATGAGGAATCTTGAATTCATGTTATGTTATTTGCTTGGTAACCAAGACGTACTTCTATAACCTTTTCGCGTCAGAGATGAGAGACCATAACATGCTAAATTAGTAATCGAACTCGTGATTTTGAATACTCTATCCATTTGGGTCGCTAGCTATATATGTAACGCTGCAAGAGTTTAATGACATTTTAAAGTATGTTGGTCGTCCAGGATATTCTATACTCATTGACAAGTTCTTTTTAACCTTTCTCTGGCTCCACACAAACTATCACATTCTTCATTTCCTAAAACGCTTTTAACGCTTCTTGTAGATGCTTAGACACTAATGAAGTCCTCTCGATTTGGCCATACATTGTCTAAGCTAAGCATCTACAAAGAGACAAAATAACTTTTAACTAAAGTTTTCAAAATTTTGATCATACAATAGCTTGTGGTCATTTCATCGAATCTTTCGACCACAAAATTTCAACATTTCCATCAGAACAGTCTCCACAAACACATCACACAGAGAACTAAGCTTAACTGCGTGAATCTCCATGCCGGCGATAACCGCGGAGGGTGCCGGCGTTGTTCGGAATTAGCATGGAGCTCAAACCATTCTGAGTAGTCTTAATCGGCTAAACCAACACTTTTTTAACTGGGCTGATAATGGGCTTTGGCTTCGTCTAAACAAATATATCTATTATAAATGACCACAACAATTGTCGCTGAACTCAGCAAATAGAGGCCTGAAAGAGTAAAAGAGCTCCATCTAATGGAAGTGACTTCATCAAATGATAGATCATATAAAATAGATTATATTTATTTTCGATTAATTGATTTGTGATGTAGAGCAAACATTAATATAATGTTAACACGTAAATAATTAAAGTTTTCGAGTCTACTTAGAACACGTAATGTACAAATATAAAACCGGAAATTTCAGACAATATTTCTTCTGTTTACACACATGTGAACATTTTGGATTTTGTTGGTTTCACAGTTTCACTTCATATCCAAGATCTTACGACTAGCTATAACATTTTGATCCGTGACATATACTTTTTCTCCCAAGTTACATCCACAACCAATTCCAATGTTACATATGATTTGTTTTGTTTTCTTTTTATTATGTAGACTTAAGTTGGGTTTTATATTCTTCTAAAGGCTAAAACTAAAAACCAAGATACGTGTTTCTCTAAAATTATATATTTTACGTTGATTAAATTTAATTATAAAGCTAGAATCAAATTCTTTCATTTTTGAGAGTTTATAAGAGAAAGAAGTACTGAATAATTGGGTCAAATACATAAAAATTTGGATGAAAGAAAACCAAAAACCTAATTGATGTGGCCAAAATGATATAGTCTAACTTCTAATTAATGGATACAAATAGATGAAAGGAAAAGAGAAGAGAATCACTTTGGTTCACACAAAAGAAAAAAGAAAAGAAAAAACAAAAAAAGCAAAGTATTCGTTCAAATATTTTTGTTATCCCCCAATTTATCACTACCAAACATATTTATGTCTCTATCTTCCGTACGTCTGCAATTACGTTATATTCACCATATTTTATAAAATAATAACATGCGTTTTTCTCTCTGAATACGGAAATTTGCACGACTCTTATTCAACTCTGATGAAATACATTCATGTGCTAACTAACTCTTCATTATATATGAGTAATCTATTTATTAATGGGTTCGAAAAAAAAGCAAAAATTCATCAATGGAGGGTATTCTTACAAATAATGGTAATTTTATATTCAGTTAGTAAACTAATTAAAACCTTTAGAAAACTCCTGCATATTTGAAACATGTTACAAGAATGACTCAAGGAATAGACAACTTTTGCAATCATAAAGTTTAACAAGGAAAAGGTTCTTTTTTGTTAAATATACACATGTCCTACGAATCACTTTTTCTTCTAACATATACGAGGTAATCAATCAAAAACTTTATTACAGTCATAATCACAGTGTTTTCTAATCATAGCAGCCTTAAATACTAGTTTGTTCGTTAACTAAGTAGTATAACCTTTACGACATAACTCATTTTTCCGACATATCTAAATATAAAATCAAAATATGCGATAGTCCAACATTTTTTTTATGATCCAAGACTATATGTTGATTTTTTTTTTGTTCCCTAATATTATAGCATGTTTAAAACATAAATAAATCTTAAAAATGTTGTAAACCATTTAGAGTGGATTTCCATAACCGGTCCATGCATGTCCTATTGTGTAAGGCCCATGGCTGAAGGCTCATTGTCTATCCTATTTCTAGTCGGTTTTGTACTAAGGGTTTATCTATTCCTATATATATGTGTAACATTCGATTGAGATAATAATAATAAGAAAAGAAATCCTCCTTCGAGTTTCTCTAGTTTATAACATGTTATCAGCACGACTTGTTCTAAAGTCCAACTGAGAAAACCCTAAAACCCTAAACCGCTGCCGCACATAAGTTCTTGTTCGTCCAAACTTGGTGATCGGTACCTGTTCGTGATCAATCCTTGTTCGTGGTCAATTCCTGTTCGTAGCTAGTTCCTGTTCGGAGATCAGTTCGTATCCGTGAACAACCCGTGTTCGTGATCAAGTCAGTTCGTGGCCAAGCTTGTTAAATCCGAGGTCTTTAGCTCCCGGATCAATACCAGTCAAACCCCAAACGGTGTTAAGGTAAAACCATCGAACCTTATTGGACTCGTATGAACCGAATCTGATCTTAATCTCTATAAGAACCTTAAAATTTACAAGTAAACAATCGACAAACAAAACCCTAAGTTTTAGACCCTAAAACCCTAAAATTTTTAAACTTTAAAATCGGTTGTTATGAGGTTTAGGGATGCTTAGATTGTTTGCAAATTAAACCAATTATGCTATGATTAAATCCGGTTGTTATTGTTGTTTGATTGCTTGTAAAATCGGTTGCATGAAAACTTTAGAACTAGAAACCTAAATTCGAGATTCATAAGAGAAAATTATTAAGCAGCTTGTTCTAAGTTTAATTCGAGTACCAATGGTTGTTTGTTTAAAAAATCAAAACTCTAAAATCCAAATTAAAATCGAAATTGTTCTAAGTTTTGCATGAAATATCAAAAAAAAAAAAAAAAAAAAAAAATATTAGGATAACTCCCAAATTAATTCTAGACATTATTCTAAAAGCCTAGAAAATATTTCCTAAAATTTGTCACTATCCTGTTTTAAGAAAAAGGAAATTCAATCTAAGAAAAGGAAATTTAGCAAAAAGGAAAACTTTGCATGCTAGTTCATATGTTATCTAGAATTGTTGTTTTTCATGCATGATGATCCACGAAATTATGTGTAGAGGTAAGACATGTTTCGGTCTCAAATACCGCATGACCTAAGTTTAAATTGATGGCATGGTTCAGTCTCAAATACCGCATGACCTAATATTGATTGCATGGTTCGGTCTCAAATACCGCATGCTAATGATCAGATGTTTTGTTCTGTATTGTGCAGATGGCAAAGCTCAACAATCTCTCATATGCTGCCCTTAATGTTTCCGGAGATAATTACTTGCAATAGGCATTGGACACTAAGATCAACCTGAAATCAAAGGATCTTTGCGAATGCATTGAGGATGATAATGACTGTTCTGAAAAGAATAAGTACAAGGCGATTATGCATATATATGCCATCATCTTGCTGAGAGTCTTAAGAACCAGTACCTCACTATTAAAGATTTTCTTGACCTTTGGGCAGAGTTGAAAAACAGATATGGACACCAAAAGACGGTGCTCTTACCAAAGGCTCAATTTGATTGGAAAAACCTAAGGATCCAAGACTTTAAATCCGTGGATGAGTATAACTCAGAGCTATTTAAGATAGTGTCAATTTTGAAGTTATGTGGTACTGAGGTTACTGAGGAGGACTTGCTAGAGAAGACATTCTCCACCTTTCACTCCAATAACATACTGCTTCCACAACAGTATCGTGAAAAGGGGTTTAAGACATTTGCAAGCCTCATCTCTTGTTTGCTGCTTGCTGAGCAGAACAATGAGCTATTAATGATGAATAGTGCATTGAGACATCCTGGTACAGCTCTATTACCAGAAACCCACAAGGTTGAAAAATCCTAAAGATCCTAAAGAGCTGAAAGATACTAAAGAGTCTAACTATGTCCATAGGGGCAAGTATGGTCGTGGCCGTGGAGGAAGTGGACATGGTGGTCCTGGTCGTGGGAACTACCAAGGACACAATTTTGGTGGTCAAGGCCGTGGAAACCGATTAGGCTTCGGCCGTGGTCTGGGTAGAGGCCGCGGGGTATTCATACCGCAACATAAGACCAAGTCCACTTGTCATAGATGTGGTATGGAGAACCATTGGATAAAGACATGCAGAACTCCTAAGCACCTTGTTGATCTCTATCAAGAGAGTTTGAAAAAGGATCCAGAAGCTAACCTGTTTCATCTCGATGGTGAAGGTGATTTCGACCATGAGAAGGATGACCTATTGGATTATGAAACCTCTGATTGTTTGAGAGAGGATAATTAAACTCAAATGTTGTCTTGATTTAATTTTATATTTTATGCCTTGCATTCGATTGGATTATTGTTTTTGGTTTAAATTCAATTATTTTATTTTCCTTCAATATATATTTGCTTGTTTTATTACTTTAAAGTTTAAAACATAAATTCTTGTCTATATTAGAAATGGCTGAGGACAAGAATATACTTGTGGTTGATAGTGGATCAAGCCACACAATTTTGAAGGACAAGAGATATTTTGTTAATCTCATAATGAAAAGTGCCAATATTAGTACAATTGCGGGTATAGCAAGCCTAATTGAGGGCTACGGCCAGACTCATATTTTATTACCTAATGGCACACATCTTGAAATAAGTGATGCCTTATATTCACCCAGCTCAAAGAGAAGTTTATTGAGTTTTAAAGACATTCTTTTGAATGGTTTCCATGTTGAAACAAAGGGTGAAGGAAACAAAGAGTTTCTATATATTACTGAAATCACCCAAGGACATAAAAAAGTCCTAGAGACTATACCTGCACTAGCCACTGGTATTTACCATGCTAAGATTAATATGATAGAGGCTAATTTGGCTATGAATAAAATGTTCAATGAACAATTCACTCTATGGCATGACCGGCTTGGCCATCCGGGTTCTAACGTGATGCGTAAGCTAATTATGAATTCAAATGGGCACACTCTTAAAAAGAGAAAAGTTATCCCTAAACATCTCACGTGTGTAGCATGTGCACAAGGGAAACTTATTATAAGGCCATCACCAGTGAAAGTCATTAAAGAGACTTTAAACTTTCTGGAAAGGATACAAAGAGATATATGTGGACTAATACACCCACCTTGTTGGACGTTTAGATATTTTATGGTCCTTATTGATACATCGACCAGATGGTTGCATGTTTGCTTATTGTCAACTAGAAACCTTGCGTTTGCTAGATTGATGGCCCAGATTATACGTCAGCGAGCCCACTTTCCAAATTTTCCACTTAAGACTATACGTCTAGATAATGCTGGTGAATTTACATCCCAAACGTTTAATGAATATTGTATGTCCATGGGGGTGGGTGTGGAACATCCTGTGACACATTTCCATACACAAAATGGATTAGCTGAATCCTTTATTAAACGTATTCAATTGATTGCTCGGCCGTTACTTATGAGGTCGAAGCTTCATGTGTCGGCTTGGGGACATGCAGTATTACATGCAGCTGAGCTTATACGCATCAGGCCATCTAGTGGACATAAGTATTCACCATCCCATTTATTAACGGGTCATGAGCCAGACATATCCCATCTAAAAACATTCGGGTGTGTCTTTTATGTACCGATTGCTCCACCACAGAGAACTAAGATGGGACCTCAACGAAGGATGGGAATATATGTTGGATATGATTCTCCCACCATAATTAAGTATCTTGAGCCAACTGTGGGTGATTTATTTAAGGCCAGATACACGGATTTTCAGTTTGCTGAATCTGAATTTCCTATGTTGGGTGGAGAGAATAACAAGCTGGTCAAAGAAATATCATGGAATCAAACATCCTTAAATTGGCAAGATCCTCAGACTCTAGCATGTGAGGCAGAGGTCCAAAAGATTATACATTTGCAAAAGCTAGCTATTCAATTGCCAGATTCCTTTGCTGACCCAAAGAGAGTAACAAAATCGTACATACCAGCTTGTAATGCACCAGTACGTATTGATGTTCACAAGGAACACAATAATCAAGTTGCTACAGAATCTAAGGCCCGTTTGAAACGTGGTAGACCATTAGGTTCCAAAGATAAGAACCCTCGGAAATCTAAGAAAGGTGCAAAACAAACCGAGGTTAAGGAAATTATAGACATGGCTGCGGCAAATCCTAAGGTACCAAATGAGGTTTGGGATGCTGAACCTCAAGGACCTGAAGGTATTGATAATGATGAGATCTCAATCAATTATATCATGTCTGGAATACAATAGAACCGTAAGAATGTCGACATTGATGAATTATTTGCATACAAGATAGCACTTGAGATAAATGAGGATCATGAACCCATGTCTATATTAGAGTGCACTCAAAGTAAAGAATGGATAAAATGGAAAGAAGTCATTGACGTGGAGTTAAGTTCATTAAAGAAGAGGAATGTGTTTGGTCTGATCTTAAGGACACCATTCGATATAAAGCCAGTTGGACATAAGTGGGTCTTTGTAAGGAAGAGAAATGAGAGTAATTAAATCGTGAGATATAAGGCACGGCTTGTAGCACAAGGATTCTCTCAAAGACCAGGAATAGATTATGAGGAGACATACTCCCCTGTGATGGATGCAACGACTTTTAGATATTTACTAAGTCTGGCTATAAGAGAAAAACTGGATTTGCGGTTAATGGATGTTATAACCGTATATTTATATGGTCCACTGGATTATGAAATTTATATGAGATTACCTGAGGGTATTGAGCTCAAAGATAAGAGTGGTTCTCGAGAACAATACTGCATAAGGCTAAACAAATCCCTTTATGGACTGAAACAAAGTGGGCGTATGTGGTACAATAGACAAAGTAGTACCTAGCGAAAGAGGGCTATAAGAATGATCCCATCAGTCCATGTATTTTTATAAAGAAGTTTGCAAACAAAGGGTTTGTAATCATAGCAGTATATGTGGGTGATTTAAATATCCTAGGAACCTCTGGGGAAATCGCCCAAACAGTTGAATATCTCAAGAAAGAGTTTGAAATGAAAGACCTACGTAAAACTAAGTTCTGTTTGGGATTGCAGCTTGAGTACATAAATGATGGAATCCTTGTGCATCAAATGGCATATACTGAAAAGGTACTCAAGAGGTTTAATATGGACAAAGCTCACCCATTGACTAGCCCAATGGTTGTAAGGAGCCTTGATTTGGATAAAGATCCATTCGGTCCAAAGAAGGACAATGAAGAAATTCTCGGTCCGGAAGTGCCATACCTCAGTGCTATAGGAGCGTTAATGTTCTTGGCTAGCCACACTAGACCGGACATATGTTTTGCAGTGAACCTCCTAGCAAGATTTAGTTCTTGTCCGACCCAAATGCACTGGAACGGTATCAAACATAAATTGCGTTACCTACAAGGGACGACAGATTTGAGTTTATATTATACTAACTATAACAAAGAAGGTTTAGTTGGTTTTGCTGATGCAGGTTACTTATCGGATCCACACAATTCAAAGTCTCAAATCGGCTATGTGTTTACACACGGTGGTACAACAATCTCATGGCGTTCTATGAAGCAGAGTATTGTGGCCACTTCATCTAATCATGCGGAGATTTTAGCAATTCATGAAGCCAGCCGTGAGTGTGTTTGGTTGAGGTCGATGACTCAACATATCAAGACAGATTGTGACATGGCCGACGATAAGGAAGCAACATTTATATACAAAGACAATACAGCCTGCATCGCACAGCTCAAGGAAGGATATATCAAGGGAGATCGGACGAAGCACATATTACCCAAGTTCTTCTTCACACATTAACTACAAAAGGCCAGAGAATTTCAAGTGGTACAATTTCAATCCTGCGACAACTCAGCCGATCTCTTCACCAAGTCTTTACCTATATCAACATTCAAGAAGCTCACGCACTAGATTGGGATGCAGAGACTTAAGGATTTTTAGTGATGCTTAGAACATGGGGAGCAATGCATGCTGTACTATTTTTCTTTCACCATGGTTTTGTCCCACTGGGTTTTCCTGGTAAGGTTTTAATGAGGCAGTACCCCCAATCGTATTGCGTTGATCCCTTAGCATCAGCACAGTTATGTCATCCAAGGGGGAGTGTTGTAAAACACTTGGAGTGGACTTCCATAACCGGCCCGTACATGTCCTAGTATGTAAGGCCCATGGCCGAAGGCCCATTGTCTTATCTTAGTTCTAGTCGGTTTTGTACTAAGGATTTATCTATTCCTATATATATATGTGTAACATTCGATTGAGATAATAATAATAAGAGAAAACCTCTTTCGAGTTTCTCTAGTTTATAACAAAAAAACAGGTTGAACGAGTGATTTTGAGTTATTTATAAAAGGCAAATTTACAGATTATTTGTTGTAATAGTTTATAAAATCTGAATTTTATTTAATAACAATAACTATAAGTAATAGATTATCTAAATTATAATATATATGGGTAGAATTTCTTTTACCCAATGGTTAATCAAAAGTTGATGAATGTTTTATCACCAAGAGATCTAGGGTTGGACGTCCAAATACTGCGATTTATTAATTTGCAGATTAAAGAGGTTTACCGTTCAAAGAAAAACATCAAGAATCCTACCAATTGAGTAAAACAATATATTTGCCTACTTGGTCACATATGTTGGTCGTCAGCTCTTAATTTCTCTTTAGTTTTGTTTCTATGAAACTTATTTTCTAACAATATAAGGATGAATCCTATATGCTATGTTCACATACAAAATTACCAATGTATCATATTTAAAAACTAGGTAGAGTCCCGTGCCTTGCACGGGTTATTGTTTGTTGTTTTTAAACATTTTTGTTTCTATAAATTGAATTGTTTCATAATTGATTTTTTTTTTCTTATTTGATAATGGGCATTCCCTTTTAGTTTTTATTTAATTTTATTTTTATTATGTGTTTTTGTATTCTTTTCATTACCTTTTGTATAAATATATTTGTTCACTTTTTTTTAAATGATCAAAGAAGTAAAAACCATTCTCATAGTTTGAAATAATTTTATTATTCATGCTCATTTTGTTGGATTAGAAAATGTATTAAAGCTTATACTATTTCTATTCTACAATTAGGACTTTTTGTTTTGTGATGTAACCAGCTTGCAATATATTCATAATGATTTTTTTGGTGTAAATCTGTCAAATTTGATTAATATTATATTTGGAAATTATTATTTTTTTCGAAGTAGTTCTTATTGGTAAATGCTTGCCAATTCACAGAATATCAGTGCTACACCTACAAATCTTCTTAACATACCATTATAAGTTAAACACATGTACTTTTGGAATAAAACAACTGAGTTCATCCTCCATTTAGTTGAATATCAGATAGTCATTCTCTTTTCCAAATAATAAAATATGATTTGCCTATATAAATAATTTTTGGAGTTGACCATGTATAAAAATATACATTTATGAGGTTGGAAAAAAAAATACTTTTATGTATTTCGATGTCATCTATTCCTCGTATGTACAGAATGATCATATTTACTTTTAAAGAGATATCAATTCGAGCGACGGTTTCATTAGATATCTTGTAACTAAAATCCCTCTTTTTTCCGATCCAGTTCCTCCACCACCACGAACTCCAGTTAGATTCAGGCATGATACACTTTTGAGTTATTGGAAGAACCCAAGTAAACCAAAGTTCTAGAGTTTTGTTCATCCTTCACTGTAATAATATCTCAGGCAATTTCAAATAAAATAATTAATTGCATGAATATTTATCAAATCCAACATTAAAAAAGCAAAAAATACCCCGTTAAGTAAAATTGAAGTAAATTCAAATTATCGTTTCTAACGCACTATATATACCAAGAGCTAAAAGCATGGTAAACCATGATGACGACACACAAATTCTTAAAAACAAACATACAGCATATAGGTTACATGATGAGTAATAGTAATATAGTATAAATTAAGATAAGTGAAATTAAATTTAACCTACAATTAAACTTTAGTATAATAAAAATAAAAATCTATAACCTTAAGAACCGCAATTTATTTCATAAACCTACTTATCTGTTTCAGAATCTCATTAGCTTAATTGTTCCTTTTAATTAAACCTCAATCAAAATGTCATGAGTTCTAAAAAATTGAATCGCATAAATCCAATTTTGTTGTATAATAATAAAAACTGAAGATAAATATGATAACAAAGAAATGACAATAAATAAAGAGGGGTATTTTGGTAAATAAAGAAATGCCCTTATCACAATTTTCCGATCCATCATCATCCTCCTCCGTTGCTGCCGCCTTCGCACCCATTCATAAAAAAGGAAAGACGCAATCTTTTTCTTGTCTCTCTCTCTCTCTCTCTCTTCTTCTTCCCCATTCTTCAAAATCTTAAAGCTTTCCTCTTTCACTTTCTCAATCTCATTGACCCCATTTATAATCCCAATCCCAAAGTTTCGATCTTTCGATTAAAAAAAAAACAAATCCAACATTTTTGTGTTCTTTATATATGATTTTGATTCCCATCAAGATTCGATCAGTTTTCTCATATCTCTTATTGCTGAGTTTGATCCAATCGATCGACAAACCAAACCCAGAAGCCATGAGAGTCCACCCAATCCCTAGAAACATCAACAACACTTTGATCCATCATCACCGTCATAACCCGACCCGAGAACCCGGCAAGAATCTCCGGCGATTGCCGCATATCTTCAACCGTGTTCTGGAGCTTCCGTTAAGGTCAGAGGCAGATGTATCCGTGGAAGAGAGACACGACTGTTTCAGATTCGTGGCGGAGACGGTAGGTCTCTGTGACGGCAGCGACGGAGATATGAGGGCTTACATGGTTGAGATTCATCCGGGTATAACCAAAATCGTTGTGAGGACTAATGAGTCTTCGTCTTTGGGTTTGTCTTTAGACGAGTTAGAGCTTGACGTGTGGCGTTTTAGGTTACCGGAATCAACTAGGCCTGAGCTTGTTACTGTGGCTTGTGTTGATGGTGCTTTGATTGTTACGGTACCTAAGAACGCAGAAGAAGATGATGATGATGATGGTGGTGGAGACTTTGGACATAGTGGAAGGCTAGTGCTTGTTCAGTGAATCAAGTAATGTCTCTTTATGTAATGTAATGATGATACTCTCTGGAATGTTTATGAGTGAAGAAGACAAATCTCTAATCTTCCTCGTTTCTACAATATTTGTGTAGCCTTCTGTTTTTTTGTTGTTGGCAATTCAGTTCTAAATAAAGGATAAGATTGAATCTTTTGATCTCTCAAAACTGTAAGATCAAGAAGACAAAAAGGTCTGATTTTTACCAACTAAAGGATAGTTTTCCATAGTACAACAACATAAAACAAGTTTCATTCAAGAGACTTCTTGCAACATAAACCAACATGGCTACATGATGACACAAAATAAGACTGGATAAAGGTTTATAACAGGATACATGAGGCAAGATTTAGAGGAAGAAGCCTTTGAGAGGGGTGAACTTAGAGAGAATCTCTGCTTCACGCTTAAGAGCATTATCCTTCTTGCATTCCCATTCAGGCTTCTTTGAGTTGGCTGATTGAACTTCCTGTACGAGTTTTGGGATCGAGTTCGCTACCATTTTCTGACCGTAGCTTAGATCAACCCTTTCTTTCTCCTTGTTCCCGATGTACCGCTTCAACTCAGACCGTCTAGCTTGAAGCTGAGCGATTTGGTCATCGACTTGGCGGATTGTCTCAGCGTTTGTGTCGACTTCCATCTGGATACTCCCTAGTTTGTCCTTCAGGTCGCTGTATTCGTATTTAAGTGATGCTACCTTGGCTTTGTTAAGCTCCAGCGCAGAGAAGAACCTATCAGCATCTTCAATCACCCCTTTGTTCTCCTGGTACACTTCGCTAAACGTTGGAATCTCTTCCATCAGCTTCAATCTCACAATCTCTTCAGCGGAAAGGTTTGGATCTTTCCTCAGTTTAGTTGCCAATGCTGCTATCTCTGCTGCGTCCTTGGAGAGGAACAAAGTAGTAAAATCCTTCTCCAGAAGAGATGAAATCTTCATCCGAGCTTCAGCCCATTCATATTCTCTCATTGGAGAGCTTACGTTAACAAGAACAGAAGAGTCTCCTCCAACCTCTTCTGGAGGCTGCTGCATGAGGTTATCAAGAGAGTTCAGGTAGCTGTCAAACTCCTCCGGGTTAACATCGATAGGCGAGTGCGAGACAGCGAGGACACCATTCATAGGAGAGACATAGATATGAGGAATAGAAACATCTTCTTCCTCGTAGTTAGCTCCGCGTTTCTTTCTCTTGTTACTAGTTTTTGGTGCAGTAGCAGGTTCACCTTCTTCGTTCTGGAAGTTCAAGTCCACAGCACCACCACGCTGCTGGTTCGAGGCGCGTCTTGTAGATTGTCGAGATGATTTCGGTTTGGTTGAGGACTGCGGTCCAGTGGCAGGAGTTGCGGCTTTCTTCTTGTTGCTGCTACCTCGGGGAGTTGGTTTAGGTTTCTCTTCAGCAGGTTCATATGTTTGTGTCGGCATTGGTTTCCTCTTCCTTTGGCTGTATCGGGAGTTTCCTTCTTTTTTCACATCCTGAGCATTCTCATCATTCTGGCCAACCTCGGTCTGCACTTCCTTTGGTGTCTCCTCAAAAAGAGACGCAGCATCAACTACAAAAGAAAGAAAACATGTTGGATTGGGTCACATCATTAAACTAACATCAGCAGTACTTAAACCAAAACACCAGAATCCATATTAGAGTAATATCACTGATAACGTTCATCCATGAAATGAGAAAGTAATCTGCAAAATCTTGCATAGATATAAAATTTTACCTTTATTTGCAGGCTGGAAGAGAGCTGGAATCTTCCAGCTAAAAGATGCAAAGAATGCATCAGCATCCATGTCTGGGAAATTCGATTGGACATAGCGAGCAAGAGTGGTTTTGCTAGCGAAAGACTTTGGGACATTCTTTTGCTGAAGCTTTTGAGGGAGAATCAGAAACCTATCCTGATGATACCCAGTAGCAGTCACTCTCCTTCCAACTCTCCAAGTCCAAACATCACCCGGGCATGGCCAATCAACAGGAGCATATGGCAGACCTTGACCAGTTGAAACCGGGGGAATAGCTGGAAGCTGGTTAAGATCGGTTTCCCCATGAGTGAAGGAGCTGTTGTCTACGCTTCTCTTTCCATTCTCCTTTGCCTGAGAGGGCTCTGGATCTTCAATGGCCTCTTCCCTGTTGAAACCGGTTTCCCAGAAGTCATCTTTCTCTTGCTGAGTGGGGTCGAGATGATCAGAATCGTTTTCACGGTAAGTTGAAAGCGGGACAGGTTGATTGTCATGGTAAGTACTGATTGGGACTGGCTGCGTATCAAACCTGCATACAAATTAACACTAGAGGAGCTGAAAGAGAAGTGGTATGAAACAAACAACAAACACATGAAACAAAAACAAACAACACTAACGCCTAAAAAGCTTTCGATATACACAAGGACCACAAATCATTTGCCTTCTCAATAGCAAAAATAAAACAAGTAGACAAACAATGTAACATACATTTCATCATACCACAACGTTGAAACAAGCATACTCAGGAAAAACAAACGAAAACTAAAACATGGAGACACAGCCAAACCCACACCACAGTCAAACCCTAAAAGCACATCCTTTCTGGTTGTAGCAGTAAGTATAAAAACCCTAACTTTGTCTAATTCCAAAGCCAAAAACATCTTCACCTAACTTTTGACATTGTCTCATTCATCTAAAGACAAGAAGAACTGTTGATGCTTAGGTCAGAATTGAGAACACATATCTTTTCAACACTACAAATCCAAGTCTAATAGAGGTAAATTACTCTCATTTACCCGACACAAAACAATCAAAAGCTCTAATTTGTTCAAGAAACCAGATAAAATGACACAGAACCAGAGTTCAAAAAAAAAAAAAAAAACAAGAATTTGTTTACAATTATAACAAAGCTAGAGAGAAAAGAACAAGTACCCAGGAGGATTTTGAACGATCTCTTGCATATCAATCGGAGAATAAAAAGGGGCAGACATGTCCACTCAAACCCTAATTTTCCTGCAGATAGAGAAGAAGAAAACAAAAAAGCAGAATTCAGAATGAAAGATCAACTCTAGAATCGTGAAAATTTATGACCTTTATGCGTGATTAAGATGCTGTACGAACAATTTTGGAAGCAGATCTAAGCTTTTTTTCACTCTCTTCTTCTTCTCCTTCTGTTGTTTTCTAACTCTGGAGATGTGGTTAAAAAGTCTTTAAGCTGAGAGAAATCAAGATGTTAACGAATAAACGAGGAATTGTTGAACTGACCATTTTGCCCTTATGTTTGGTTCATCAGTCCCGATTTACCGTGACCGCTCTCACGCAAATTATTCTTTTCATTTGCACCATTTCGAGGGTCAAGACAAAATTGACAAATCAGCCTTTCATTTGTTTGTTTTTTTTGGTCAAACAGTCTTTCATTTGTTAACAAATAACAAAATTATCAAGAACCCAATTATATTTTTATTGGGTTTTTCTAATGTCATATATGATCTTGGGTGTCACTTTCGTTTCAATATGAATATTGTTGCATGCATCAAATCGAACAATTTACATGTTTTTTTTGTACATAGTGTTCGAGAACCGATCGGGCTTGGTACATGGAGAGGGAGGAGGGTCTTACCGGGTAATATGAAATTACATCAAGTGAACATAGAGATATGATCTATATTCATATATTTTATGATGTCTGGTTAATAACATCTTGTTCTCCGCCAAAATATTCTCATATTCTCTGTATGTTACATTGACAACTACAAAGGGAGTATCAGATTAATTATGAACCAAAAATGAGATGTGCGGTTCAAGCTAGCTACCGCTTAATGAGTCCCACGCAAATGTTCTTCATGGAGTATCATCAATTGTTCAGCTACCTAACAAAAGTCACACGATCGAAGTTTAGTATCTATCTCTCTATATACAAATAAATCATCTTCATTTTTAAGAAATGGTACGGTACCTCTTCAATGCTGCCATCTTCAATCTCTGTATTGAAAGAAAGAAGCAAGCTTTCGTGTAGCAAATTCTCAATCTCTTCCACGGTAACCACTGTTCAGATCATAATCGATATCAATATCTTTATGGTCTTAACATAACACAATTAATAAAAGGAGGGAAAAATAGCAAATCGAACCATTTGATTGAGAGAAGAGAAGATAAAGATGATGAGCAAGCTCTTGAGATTTCTTGAGGGAATCGTGGCCTCCCCACTGATTCTTCACGGCCATCTGAAGCCCGCCCCACCACGAAAGAAGCTCTCCGATGCCTCTCCGGAGGAAAGAGTCGTTGTCGGCTATAGGATGCACGTGCTTTTCATGCCACGTGGCGGAGATCACGTGAGCAGTATCAAACGTTCTTCCACCGGCTCCCATATCTTCGGTCTTTCCGGCCGCAGAGACAACGGTGGTTCTTCCGCCTTGTAACTCCGTTTAAAGCAAACGGAGAACAAATCGCGTATGGAATACACAAAGAGAACAAAAAGAAACGTGAGCGTTTCTGTGTGTATACTCTGTTTTCTAATAATGGAAAACAAAAAAAACAAAAAAAAAGAGAGAAAGCAACGAAAAATAAGGATCTAGAGACATGAGACAGATCCGAGGAGTTAGGGGAAGTTTATGAGTTTGCCAGACTGACAAATATTTGTTCTTTTGACTTCAGACATATGACATATCCGTATGACTTCTGTTTCCAACCTTTTCTTGATGTTATGTTTTGTCTTCAGATCGAAACGTGTCTACAATAACCAAAACGAATACTGAAACGTGTCCAGTGGAATACTACGACGCATGTGGTAACGTTAGAAAAAGGTCCGTTTCCATGCATTCTTCAAAATTAAATTACAAATATACAAAAAGAAAAGTAAAAACTCTATCTCAATATAATCTATCTTAAAGCTTTCTCATCTTGCTATAAACTTGTAAACTGACACGGGTGTCGTAGTCACCTCACTGGGACACTGACAAGCGTCAAAATCTTATAATGTTGGGTCCATACTCAGGCACATCTCTTATTTATAAGTCGCTAGATGCTGTGAGGTGTTGTACTGTAAAAACCACATAACACAACGTAACAAAACAGAGATGAGCCAAGAACAACCACATAGGCCAAAAGAGCCAGTTAAATATGGTGACGTTTTTGAAGTCTCCGGCGAACTCGCCGACAAACCCGTAGCACCTGAGGATGCAAAGATGATGCAAGCCGCGGAGACACATGTGTTCGGCCATACTCAGAAAGGCGGTGCAGCTGCCATCATGCAATCAGCAGCCACCTCCAACATACGCGGTGGCTTCGTCCATCCAGGTGACAAAACGGACCTTGCCGCTGAACGTGGCGTCACGGTTGAGCAAACAGTCCCCCCTTCAACTGTCACAACCGAATTCGTCGGTGGACAGGTCCCAACTCGTTTCCACAATTACTTCTTTTTTCATATATTATTCTTTTTGTTGGGTGTATATAATAGTGAAGCTTTAGGTCGTCGGACAACATGTTGAACCGAGGCGTGTAGTAGCTGCAGCGCGGACGGACGAACCAGCTTTGCAAAGTGCAATAACAATCGGAGAAGCATTGGAAGCAGCTCTGAAGACCGCTGGAAACAAACCGGTGGATCAGAGCGACGCAGCAGCGATTCAAGCGGCGGAGATGAGAGCTTCTGGAACCAACGTCATTGCTCTTGCTGGAATCGCCGCAACAGCTCAATCCGCAGCGGATCACAACGCTACTGTAGATCGTGACGAGAAAAAAATCAAGCTCGTTGATGTTTTGACGGTTAAACTGCAACTTCTAAACATGTTCATCAAATGTTTTGTGTTTCTTTAACAGTGTCTCAAATGTTTTCGAACCGGATGGATTATTAGGGTGCTGCGGAGAAGTTATCGTCAGATAGACCTGTGACGAGGCAGGATGCGGAAGGAGTGGTGAGCGCCGAGATGAGGAACAACCCTAAACTTTGTACTCACCCTGGTGGTGTAGCGGCTTCGCTTACCGCCGCTGCTAGGCTTAACGAGAGAGTCGATATATGATAAGACAAATCCGGCGACGAGAGGCGTATGACAACTTAAGAAACCTTAGCTTGTGATGTAAAATCGTCTTAGCTTTTTGGTCATCTTGTGACAGAGACTTAAGTCTAGCTTTTGTTTGTTTCTTCTCAAGACTCACACAACTTAAAGTAGCCTTGTGATGTAAAATCGTCTAGCTTTTGAAAAAGTGGTGACGTAGGTTTTAAAGTTTAAATGTTTCTTTAGCCCGTATGTGAAAATCCGGCGAGGAGAGGAGCTTGTGATATAAAATCGCCTACTTGTTATGTTATTGTCTTCTTTCCCTTAATTCTGTTTAGAATGGAAAAAATGGAGACTCTAATTGTAGTTAAAAGCCTTTCTTTCGCTCATTTGCTTCGAGAATGGAACTGATTTTGTAACATTCAAAACATCTGAGCTTTAATCAAAAAACTACAAAAAAAAGAAAAGATAACAAGGCCAAACGAAAAAGAGAGTTCCACTGGCAACTCCAACAAGAACACCTTGACCATTAACCTTCATTCTTATTACCTTCTTCACATTCTGTAAGATATTTCTTCTTCTTCTCCAGTGTCTCGTATAGCTTCTATAAAACCTTTTGTATCCCTTCCTTGTTGCCTTGAACAGCTGAGCAGCCTGAGCTGAGAGTACCTCTTTATAATGGTTCTCTCGACCAGAACACCTACTATGATCATATCATGCGGAAGGATTTCCTCTATTGATCAAGAGAGGTTGCATCTCAAGTTAAGTTATGGAGTAGATTTGACTTAACTCTGATCACATGGCTCCATAGATATTCAGGACATCTTGCTCACTCTTTCAGGTCACCACTTTCAGATTTGCTGCCCACTGCTTGATGTATATAGATATCCGAGTAGTTAGGGAAAGTTTGTGATTTAATTTGTGAGTTTGCCAGACGGACAAAAATTTGTTCTTTGACTTCAGACATATTGGTGACTTCTGTTTCCAACCTTTTCTTACCTTTGTCTTAAAATGGAAACGTGTCCAATGTTATACGATACTTGTGGTAAACTAGTGTTTTAAAGTACATGACAAATTCCTTATCTAATTAAACCCAGAACAAGAAGAAGCCTTCTGATAGAGGAATGCTCTGTTCTCTCTCCTAGCTGCTGATTAACTTAGTTTTCTTGGCCGTTATTATCGCCGAGCCGTCCCAACTCTTTTGGGCTTAAGAACTTATCTCTCAGATCCTAGTTACTGAGCAGATTAAAATCCGGAGGTATCATTGTTATCGGTCCGGCTTCAGACAAAACATATCGGGTTCTACTTTGAATTTCTGGTTTTCAGTTGTTTTCTATTACTGTTGGTTGGGTTAAAAGCTTTAGGAAAAATCTGGTTTCATTCGGTTGTTCTGTTTTCTCCTTCCTTTTTCGGATCTAAAATGGATAAACACTTGGAGCAGTATCTTCAAGAGTTATCAATTGAAGAAGAAGAGGCTAAGCCTATAGTGTTATCAAATCTTCCTAAGTTCTTCTCTTCGGAAAGAAACTTAAAAAGCTTAATAGGGAGGTTTCTAAATCCTGATAATCAGAGAATGTCTAATTGGATTTTAGAGATGCCAAGGATTTGGAGACTGTACGACAGAGTCAGAAGTATTGCCTTATCCACGGATCGTTTTCACTTTATTTTTAAATATGATGAAAATATGATTGAGATATTAAAGACTGGAGTATGGAGGCAAGATGATTGGGGAGTAGTTATGGAAAGATGGGTTGAAAATCCTCCTGCGAATTATCTAATGTTTGTTCTGGTATGGATTAGGCTGCGTAACTTACCAGTGAATCACTATACAAAGGATACTATAAGTGAAATTGTTGGTCGTGTTGGTCAAGTGATTGAGTTGCCTTTTGATGAGAAAGAGGCACAAAGCAATGACTATGTTCGTGTCCGAATCTTACTTGATGTTTCAAAAGGGCTGAAAAACTTTAAAGAACTTCAACTTCCAAATGGATCGCTAGTCAAGATTGGTATAGACTATGAGAGAATTCGCAAAAGGTGCTTTCAGTGCTAGAGGTTGACTCATGATAAGAGTAAGTGTCCTTTTGTTCCTTTAGTAGTTGAACCTCAATCCTTGGTTGTTTCTCCTGTTTCCTCTATAGTGCTGAATAAAGGAAAAGGGGTGGATATTCAGGGTAAAGATATCACCGCTTCAGAGGGTAACCCTCGTAAACTTATGGCTGATGCAATCAAAGCTGACTTGATGGTTTCGCAAAATTCTTTTGCTGAAACTCCACCTCAAAGTTCGGTTCAAACTAACTCCTTTTACCGCTCCCCTGTTACCTATTGTGCGGGTGACTTAGAGGCTTCCTCCTCAAAGAATCTACAACAGGTGTTACCTTCTCCTAAAAGACCTAGATCTTGGTTAAAAAATACCAAAGATCGAAAAGGAAAAAATTTGAAAACGCTTAAGGCGGTTCTGGATAAGAAGGTGAAACACAATGGAAATAATTTGCTTCAGGATCAAGGAATTGAATTGGCCAAAAGTCTCCAGAGAGACAAGAATTCGGTGGTTCCAGGTGAACTGCCGCAAGATCAATAGGGATTCTGAGTTGGAATTGTCAAGGGCTGGGGAATCCCTGGACAATTCGACATCTCAAGGAAATGAGAAAGGCTTATTTCCCTGATATTTTATTCCTCATGGAGACGAAAAACTCAAGTGTTTTTGTGAAAAAAGTTCAAGGTTGGTTAGGCTATAGTAACCTAAAAACTGTTGAACCAATAGGCTCTAGTGGTGGGTTAGCAATGTTTTGGAAAGATAGTATAGACATAGAGTTTCTGTTAGTGGACAAAAATGTTATAGATATGAAAGTTTCTGATGGTGTTAAGATTTGGTTTATTTCTTGCGTTTATGGGAACCCGATTACTGGTCTCAGATCCTTAGTTTGGGATAAAATCACAGAGTTTGGCTCATCCAGATCAGAGGCTTGGTGTATGGTTGGTGACTTCAATGCTATATTATCTAATAAGGATAAACTGGGAGGACCGTTAAGAGATCTCAGTTCTTTCCACCCTTTTCAAGAACCGTTGGCAAACTGTGATTTGGCTGAACTCAGTAGTTCTGGAAATGGTTTCACTTGGGGTGGGGTTAGAAATAAACAGTGGATACAATACAAACTTGACCGTTGCTTTGGGAACCCGACCTGGTTTTCTATGTTTCCAAGTAGCCACCAGTGGTTTATTGAGAAGTTGAGATCTGATCATAAGCCGGTTTTTGTTAAATTTACCTGTGATAAAGAGTTCTTCAAGAAACAATTCTGGTTCGACAAAAGGTGGGCTGAGGACCCTTCTTTTCTGGCTGTAATTCAGAAAGCTTGGAATGAGAAGAGATCCAAGGTAGTCAACAATTCTGTCATGATAAGATTTGATAACTGCAGACAGGCTATTGGTAAGTGGAAGAAAAGAGTGTGGTGTAGTTCAGAGATTAGAATCAAAAGTTTGCGAAAAGAGTTAGCAACTTAAGATGCCTCTTTGAATCCATGTTTTACAAGGATAAATGTGATTAGAAGAGAACTAGCACTTGCATTTCTAGAAGAAGAAATATATTGGAGACAAAAAAGCTCAGAAAAATGGCTTCTTCATGGAGACAGAAATTCGAAGTTCTTCCAGGCATCTGTTAAAGCTGCTAGAGTAAAAAATGCCTTACCTCTTTTAATAGACGTTAACGGAACAGAACAATTCTCGGAGCTTGAAAAAGGAAAGATAGCGATCAATTATTTTAATGATCTGTTCAAGTCGTCGTCTCCTACTCAGGTTAATAAACTACTCCTTAACTTTCAACCTAGAGTATCAATCCTTATGAATCAAGATCTTTCACGAAATATTACCATAGCGGAGATAAAACATGCAGCTTTTTCGGTCAGTAATGAGAGTGCTCCTGGCCCTGATGGTCTCACGGGTTTCTTTTTTAAAACGTTCTGGCCAGTGATAAAGGATCAGGTTAATAGTGAAGTTCTACAATTTTTTGATTCGGGTTGCATTCCTGAGGGTTGGAATCATACTCACTTGTGTCTCATCCCGAAAATTCAGGCTCCAAAGAGAATGACAGATCTTAGGCCTATCTGTTTATGCTCAGTAATCTATAAGATTGTTTCAAAAATCCTGGTGCATAGGCTGAAAAAGCATTTGCCAACTATAGTTTCTCCAACTCAAGCTGCATTTGTTTCAGAAAGATTGATATCAGACAATATCTTGATTGCTCATGAAATTGCTCATAGCCTTCATACTCATCCAACTGTCTCTCAAGAGTTTATGATGGTTAAAACAAATATGTCTAAAGCATATGACATAGTAGAATGGAGTTTTTTAAAAGACATGCTCAAAGCTCTCGGCTTTCATGACCGTTGGATCTATTGGATTATGGGATGTGTCTCTTCTGTTAGCTACTCAATGATAATGAATAGAGAGCCAGTTGGTTTAATTAAGCCTCAAAGGGGTATTAGACAGGGAGACCCTCTTTCCCCTTTTCTTTTTGTGTTATGCACTGAAGCACTAATCCATCTTTTTGATCAAGCTGCTATGAAAGGTCAGATTAATGGTATCCAATTTCACTCCTCTGGTCCACAAATTAATCACTTACTATTCGCAGACGATAGTCTCTTTTTTTGCAAAGCGAATAGTACTCAATGTACTGCAATGGTTGAGTGTTTACAGAAATATGAATGGATGTCTGGTCAGATGATTAATAAGGATAAGTCAGCTATCACTTTTGGGAGGAATTCAGATAAATCTGATTGGGACTAGATCAAAGAAAAATCGGGGATCAGATTGGAAGGTGGTGCAGGAAAATATTTAGGTTTGCCTGAATGTTTGAGTGGAGCAAAACAGCAATTGTTAGGTTTCATAAAGGATCGGCTTCAATCTTGATTAAAGGGTTGGTATGCCAAAAACTTATCGCAAGGTGGTAAAGAGGTTCTTTTAAAATCTATAGCTTTGGCTCTTCCAGTCTATGCAATGTCTTGCAACAAGCTTCCTAAAGGAATCATTAAGAAACTGATTTCTGTAATGATGGACTATTAGTGGAGTAATTCTCAAAATAAAAAGAAAATTCATTGGATAAGCTATGAGAAGATGACTCTGCCTAAGTCTGTAGGAGGTTTTGGATTCAAGGATTTGGAAATTTTCAATCAAGCAATGCTTGCTAAACAAGCTTGGAGACATCTCTATGATTCAGATTGTCTTTTCTCAAGATTCTTCAAAAGCAGGTATTATGCGACTGGGGAATTTTTACATGCGGCTTTAGGAAGTCATCCATCATATGGCTGGAGAAGCATTCTTTTTGGTCGAGAACTACTCTCTAAAGGGTTGAAACGTATCATTGAGAATGGGAAAAACACTTTTGTTTGGATTGATAACTGGCTGTTTGACATTAGAGCTATTAGACCTATTGGCCTCCACTCTTTAATGAACATCAAGCTCAAAGTTGCTGATCTGTTTAACCCTCACACTGGAGTTTGGAATGATCTTCTTCTGAGATCATTGTTTCATCACTCGAAAATCTATAAAATAAAAGCTATAAAACCCAGACTGGGTTTTGATGACTCGTATTGTTGGGGTGAAAATAGAAACGGTGTCTACTCAGTCAGCTCTGGTTATGAAATGATGTTTAGAATTCTGAAAAAAAAGAGATGTTGTCTGCTGCGGAAACTAGTCCGTCTACAAATCTTGTTTTACAAGCTTGTTGGAAGGTGAAAACAGCTCAAAAATTCAAATCTTCCTATGGAAAGCTCTTAATGGTGCTTTTGCAGTATCTGAACGTTTGAGAACAAGAGCAATAAGGAATTTCGATGGATGTATGTTTTGTAATGCAGAGGTGGAATCGATTAACCACATCCTTTTTGTTTGTCCCTTTGCTAGACAAGTCTGGGCACTATCGAATATACCCTCTCCGTACCTGGGCTTTGGTAACTTGATTTTTGAAAACATGTACTATCTCTTTGGTTTGGAAAAAATGGGAAGTTCTTTAGATGAACTTTAATCAGCTTTTGCTTGGGTTCTATGGCATCTTTGGAAAAATAGAAACAACCTTCTTTTTGAAGGTTGTGGATTGGCTCCGGATGTTGTTCTTTGTAAAGCATTGGATATTACGAGAGATTGGTCTGTAGTGCATAATCAGGATGTTTCTCAGGTTAAGACTTTATTAAAGCTGAAACAGAGATGGCAACCTCCTTTAAAGGGAGAAATCAAGTGCAATATTGGATTCTCTTGGTTGAAAAGATGGTCTCTATCTGGAGCAGCTTGGGTGTTAAGAGATCATGCGGGTAATGTTGTTCTTCATAGTAGAAGATCCTATATATCTGTTAATTCTGTTTTTGAGGCCAAAATTAAAAGTTGGGAATGGGCACTAGAAAGTATGTCAAGCCTACATTTCGAGAATGTGACTTTTGGTGCATCTACTATGGAAATCATTAACGCTATGCACAACCCCAGTCAGTGGCCAACATTAGTAAGTTTTATCTCTCCACTTCTCATGTTTGGTAAAAATAAACCAAATTGGTTCCTGCTTATGGAGCTGCCAGAATGCAACAATGGAGCATCACTGATTGCAAAAAGTGTTACTTCGGACTTGAGGATGTCTTTGTATATTGCTCGTGGTGCTCCTAGTTGGTTAACAGGGTTTTTTTCACTGTGAACAAAAGATAGTTGAGACAAGCAAGTCGTTCCCCATTGCTCTGCTTTCATAGGATCACCTTTCCTTTGGTTTTGTTTTGTATAATATTAGCTATATAGGTTTCTTTGAAACTGGGTTAACCTCTTTCCCAAAACAAAAAAAAAACAAAAAGCTCATTCCTTATTCCTAAGCGTTGATTATTTTGATAATCATCTACTACATTGGTTTACCCTCTTTTTTGTCTTCTTTGACTTTTTAACCTTATCTCTTAACCCCTAAGTTTTAAGATTTCTTACGTCTCCTTCTTCCATATATATTTCCTTTCAAGATTTATTATAAGTTCCTCCCTTTTCTCTTCCTTTCCTTCTTTTACCTTTCTTAGAGCATGTGCATCGCCGTTATTTTCAACCGTCCCCCGTTTTTTGTTTAAAAAAAAAAAAAAGCCAAAAACCCAAAAAACGACTCTTAAACGCGACGTTTTTCTACCGTGTACTTGGAGACGTGTAAGTTTGTGATTGGCGTTGGTGTTTGGGTAGGGTTAACAATCGACGAAATCCGGAGAGATTAATTTTCGAGTTCTCCCTTCTATCTCGACGGCGACGAAATTCCCTCGTGGATGTCTTCCTCTGTTCCACCGATTTCACCGATTTCAAGCCTATCTCCAACTTCTGTGTCTCCCGTAGCTTGTCCGGCGTCTTTGGGTAGGGTTAACACGGGACGAAATCTCGAGAGGGCTTTTCGAATTCTCCATTCCATCTCGACGGCGACGGCGACGAAATTCTCTCATGGATTTCTTCCTCTTTTCCACCGATTTCACGCCTATCTCCAAATTCTGTGTCCTCCGTAGCTTGTCCGGCGTCTTTGGGTAGGGTTAAGACCAGACGAAATCTCGAGAGGAAGTTTTCGAATCCTCCCTTCCATTTCGACGACGACGAAGGACCACCAATTGCAAGACGATCTCCAACTTCGGTGTCTCCTGAAGCTTGTCTGGCGGTTCAATTGTGCGAAATTTAAGGTATGTCTTCTTCCTCCAATTTGAGATATATATGATTTGCTTCAGGGTCTCTGTGTATAGCTTGTTCATAGCTTTTTGTGTAGGATTATCGATTTAGCAAAAATTTATTCTCCGGTAGTAACTTAACAAAAATAGTTGTAACTCATAAAAGTTGGATCCCTTTACCTCAGATTAAGATATGGTAGTAACTCATACAAACTAGCTGTGTAATGTTTAGGGCAAGAGACTAGTAATATGTAGTTAGATAGTCTGGTTAATTGATATGCTTGATTCTTGATTATGATTTTTTGGTTGGTGACATTTTTGTGTGGTTTGTTCATTGTTCATGCGTATTAGTTACATAAATTGAATTGTGACTAAGGATGTACTATGTACTTGTAAGTAAAGACACCAATCGTGTAGATAGAGTAAGATCATGTGCATCTTAAAATAATACCAACTTCATATCTTTCTTCTTCATATCCGTTTTTGCCACCTTTAAATTGAATGAGCCATTAACGAGTACTTCATAGCTGTTTTTGAATTGTACTTGTCACAAATTGTGATCAGACTGTGGTTGTTAGCTCATTATGTTTTATAACTTATTGCAAGTTACCTTTTTACCTATTAAACTCCAACCATCTTCTTTCTATTTCCATCATAAATCTCTCTCATTCTCTAAGTATTTTCTAAACTCATTCTCTTAGCTAATCCCTTCTATTCTATTCCATACTCTTAGCTAATCCCTTCTATTCCATACTCATTCTCTTAGCTAATCCCTTCTATTCCATACTCATTCTCTTAGCTAATCCCTTCTATTATATACTCATTCTCTAAGTATTTTCATATGGATTCTATGAATCCATATTATCAGTCTTCTTCTTACTTAAACTTGCTTAACAGTCAAGAATCCGTTGGTAGAAATGAAAACTTTTCTTTTGAAAGTTATCAACCGTCTGGACAGAACAGCTCACAACCTTCTGAGGCGCCACCTCTTTCTCAAGATACACCAGTGGAGCGCAAGGAGAGAAAGACATGGGCACCTGCTGATGATGAAGTCCTGATCTCTGCATGGCTCAACACTTCAAAGGATGCCATTGTGTCTAATCAACAAAAGGGAGGAAGCTTCTGGACGAGGATTAGCCGGTACTATGCTGACACTCCTCATGCTAGAAATAGTGGTGAACAGATGCTGGTGACACATTGCAAGCAGCGTTGGCACAAGATAAATGACCATACTAACAAGTTTTGTGCAACAATGGCAGCTGCAGAGAGACTGAACAGTTCTGGTCATTCGGAAATTGATATCCTAAAGAATGCACATGAAATCTACTTTGCTGAGCATAAGAAGAGGTTTAACCTTGAACATTGTTGGTGTCTGTTAAAGAATGAGCAGAAATGGCTAAGCCTTAATGCTATTAACACGCCTCCATCTCAGCCTGCAACAAAGAGGAAACCAGCTGCCGAAGGTTCACAATCATCAAGCTGCAATGTTGAGGACTGTGAGAATAGGCCAGCAGGGGTCAAAGCTGCAAAGGCAAAAAGAAACAATGCTCAGTCCACAAACACGAAGAGTCTTGCTGAGTATAAGAGCATGTGGGATGTCAAGAAAGAGGAATTGGCTGAAAAGGAGAAACTACAGAAGCTGGCCATTCTAGACACTCTCTTAGCCAAAAAAGAACCCTTGAATGCGAGTGAAGAAATTATTATGAACAAGATAGTGTCTCAGTATTTCTGATATTAAATATGTGTTTGTTGTTTGTACTTCTTGCTTAAGTTTCTATGCATTTGTATTTCCTGTTTGATTTGTATTTCGTGTTTTAGTTGCTTGGTTTTTGTATTCTATGTTTTAAAGTGATTATATATAAGTTTATTATCATATTTGCCAATCACTTAAGTATTAATGAAAGTATTAACCAAAGGTTTGCTACTGTGGAGCTCATCCTATGAGAATGATAGGTACTCAGAGGATACTGCAGATAGAGAAATAGAGGCTTTGATTCTTATGGATGAAGCAGAGAGTACGTTGAGGTTCACGGCTGAGTCGAGTCAATACCCACCTCAACCCGAGGTTGAGGTGGAATCCCCAAGGTTTGCTACTGTGGAGCTCATCCTATTCTGTCCAACTGCTACAACAGAAGTTGTGTGATTGTCGAAACTGTTCTGTTTTTAATGTATCCGAAGTTTAAGCTTAACTATATATGATAATTGTGTTACCTATTGTAGGTTCTTCACATGCCCAAATGTTGATGATGGAGAGAGGCATATTCACAAGTGGTGGGATGTCTTTATAATGGAGGAGATGAGAGATGCGGATAGACGATATGAAGTGATGTCACAGAAGGTAGATTATTTAACCTTATTCAATGACTATGAATCAGATATCAATCATGTTAGGGATCAGAGTTATGCCACAGAACAGAAGCTGGTTATGTTAGAAAATGCTTTTTCTGAGCTACGTAAAGAGAATAGGTTTAGAAATGTAACTGATGTCCTGGTTGTTGGTGTAATGGCTATTGTGTTATTTCTTCTTGGTATATTGTTCATGTAATACCTCGGATGTGTGTTATGTAATAACTCGGATGTTGAGGCTCACGGGTTCTGATTATTGGCATTATATACTTGTAAAAGTTGTAACTTACGGGTTTTGATTCTTGGCATTATGTACCTGTTAAACACGTAAAGGATGTACTTGTTTCTTGGAAGTATTTATTTTTAATATCACGGGTTACACATTTCAATCAGAGCAAAATGCAACACCAAAGAAAAATGCAATCACGGGGTGCACATAGAAGATCAATTTGGCTTTCATTATATATATGCGTCCACACAAGTTGGCTATCACATTCTTTTCTCAATACAAGTCATTTCTTCTTTTATCCTCAATACAAGCTCTCTCTTTCTCTTAAACACAAGTTTACTCTTTCTAATAATTTTTTTTTAAATGGGATCATCTTCAAACCATTATCACTACCAAGCACATGATGTTCATTATCACTACCAAGGAGATGATGGTGATAATTTTGATGCTTATTTAGAAAATATTTATGATGCTTCGCATATTATTCCGGAACCAAACCAGCCAAACAAAAGGATTTTTATCGAGCGAAACCGGGAAGAAGACCACAATAATCTTTGGAATGATTATTTTAGTGACACTCCAACATTTCCAGAATATTTATTCCGGCGACGGTTTCGCATGCACAAGCCATTGTTCATGCGAATTTTACAACGTCTCTCTACAAAAATCGAATATTTCCGCCAAACCCAGGATGCAACCGGACGGGCTGGTCTTTCACCTATACAAAAATGTACTGCAGCAATTCGTCAATTGGCATATGGTAGTTCGTCTGACAGTGTTGACGAGTATGTACGAATTGGTGCTTCGACAGCTCGGAAATGTTTGCACGAGTTTACCGCCGGCATCATCCAAGTGTTTGGAGATGAATATCTAAGACGTCCTACACCGGAGGATCTAGAAAGACTACTCTATCAGAATGAACATCGTGGATTTCCTGGGATGATTGGGAGCATTGACTGTATGCATTGGGGGTGGAAGAATTGTCCCACTGCTTGGAAAGACATGTATTCACGGTCAACCGGAAAACCTACAATCGTGTTGGAAGCGGTAGCTTCGTATGACCTCTGGATATGGCATGCCTTTTTTGGAGCTCCAGGTACTATGAACGATCTTAATATTCTTGATCGATCTAATGTTTTTGATGACATAATAACCGGTCAAGCTCCGGAAGTCAACTACGTTGTCAACGGAAGGGAGTACAATTTGGCGTACTATCTCACTTATGGGATTTATCCAAATTGGGCCACTTTTATTCAATCTATCCGACTTCCACAAGGTATGAAAAAATCTCTCTTTTCTAAAAAACAAGAAGCTGTGCGGAAAGATGTTGAGCGTGCATTTGGAGTCTTGCAATCTAGATTCGCCGTTATTAAAAATCCATCTCGTTTATGGGATAAATACAAAATGGCAAATGTTATAAGATCATGCATAATACTCCATAATATGATTGTCGAAGATGAACGTCATGCATACAGTTACCGAAACATTGTTTCTGAATTTCAACAAGGAGAACATGTGGATCAAACATATACCGTTGGTGCTGCCGGTGTGGGTTCAAATATCAGCACTACGATTACTCGCCAAACAAGACTTCGGGATAAACAAGCCCATGACCAACTAAAACATGATTTGATTGAGCATATTTGGACTAAATTTGGACATCTTCAAGATAATGAAGATTAATTTTAAAATTTCTATGAGTTGAATAAAATGTTTGTTTTTCTTTTTATGTTTTATGTTTTATGTTTTCTGTTTTTGTTTTTAAGTTGAATAAATTTTCTAAATTTTGAAAATATTATTAATTTATTCGGGGGACCAAATACAAATAAACACCAATACTCATACTAAAAATAAGAAACTCTCATAATAATATTATTAAACTTGGGGGACCAAAACCAAGTATACACCAATGCCCATGTTCTTATGTCTGACTAGCTGTGGAATGACTTGCAATACATGGTTTTGGGCAGAGATGACCCAAAACTGTTTATTCCTCATGAGAATTATGCTGGTATGTTACACCGGAACCGTGTTAGCTTGATTGGGAGACCCCTCAACCCTAGAGAGCAAGATCTTCGAAGGGTGATCCTTAATTTACCGCTTCACTGGGTATAGCATCGCGGGTTCATGGTCGAGTTTTAGATGAAAGTTATGTTCAGTTCTTATTCTCTTCAGAGACTGATATGACCTACGTTTTACGAAACGGTCCTTGGCTATTTGAGAACTGGTTTGTCGCTTTACAAAGGTGGGAAGACTTCCCTGAGCTGGATTTTCTGACTAGTATTGATCTGTGGATCCAAATTCGAGGTATACCTCTGCCTTATGTATCGGAAGCAACTGTTAGGTTTATTGCCAAAACTATTAGGGAGTTTGTTTACATGGATTTCAATGAAGAGACTATTTCGCAGATTGCTTTTATTAGAGTAAAGATAAGTGTTGGAATCACTGACCGACTGCGCTTTTTGAGAAAAGTCAGATTTGAATCAGGTGAAAATGCTTTGATAGGGTTTGAGTATGAGAAACTCAGGAGGATTTACACTAACTGCTCTCGCATCAACCATGATTCCTCCCACTGTCCGTATCTTGTTCCACCAGTAAGGCATGATGACATCCTTAATGTTCCTTTAGCCCCTGTTTTTTAAGAAGGAGAGGGCTCTAACGTTTATAGTTTCCTGAATGAGAAGACTTCCTCCCTTAGTTCTGAGCTCTCCTCCTATTCTCCCATCTCACAACCTCCAAGACCTCCTACCCCTGCACCAAATCTGGAGGAGTTCTTAGCTGCTCATCCACACAAAACTAGACTTTCCTCAAGCTCAGACTGCTTTGGTACCTCTTCAAAAGCAAAGGAAGTTCTTATAGGGAAAGAGAAAGTCGAGTTTGAAAGCGGTGAATGTTCTAAACGCAGAAAAGGGAAGCAAATTCAGGTAGAGACAGAGCGAAGCATTCGCCAACGCAGAAAGAGCTCCGGTCTTCGGTTTTATCCGACGGAGCATGAAGCTTCATGAAAACTGATTACAGTGTTTTAATCTCAGAGACTGATCGGACTCTATAACTCTGAGATTTCTCCTTTTGTTTTAGGTTTAAGTTTGGCTTTGATAATAACGTTCACTTTTCAGTTAAAAAAAGTGGAGGTTTTTTGCTACACCTTTTGGTGTATAGGCTGCTTAACAGATGATGAAGTAAGGTCGAAGAGGAAACTCATAAAGACCTTTGACTACAATCCTTTTGATGATGATGAGGTGATAAGAAAGCAACTTCCACATCTTAAACTTACGATGTATGCTTTAAAACTAATTCCAATGATTTTCATTAGTCTTTTAGTTTTGATGGACATGATTTGGAGTTAAGCCTTATCCCATATCATCCAATAGTTCTATCAATGTCTTTGTAATCTAAAGTTCCTTTAGTTTCATGTTTACTGTAATAACTTTGACTCACCAACATGGTTTACACTATTGATGGTTGTTGCGTTTGTTATATATAAAACGTACTTTGGGAAAAAAAAAATTTCCTTATCTAATTCATATAGGCCGTCTCATCTTGCTATAAACTTGGAAACTGGCACGTGTGTCTTAGTCTCGTGACATTGACAAGTGTCAAAGTCTCACAATGTTGGTATCACACTCATGCAGCTCCCTTTTTCTTTTTTTTTGGACTTTATTATACTTATATCTCTAAGAGCTGTTGGTATTGTAACACATAAACAGAACATAACAGCATAAGAAATGAGTCAAGAAGAGCAACCACATAGGCCACAAGAGCCAGTCAAATATGGAGACGTTTTCGAAGTCTCCGGTGAACTCGCAGATAAGCCCATAGCGCCTGAAGATGCAAACATGATGCAAGCCGCGGAGACACGTGTGTTCGGTCACACTCAGAAAGGCGGTGCAGCTGCCGTCATGCAGTCTGCAGCCACCGCGAACAAACGTGGTGGCTTTGTCCATCCAGGTGACACAACTGACCTCGCCGCCGAACGAGGTGTCACGGTGGCACAAACAGACGTCCCTGGTGCACGTGTCACAACAGAGTTCGTTGGTGGACAGGTCAACAAAACTCGTGTCCAAAATTACATCCTTTTTTCTTATAATCGTTCCTCTATTTTCTAACGTGAACATTGTTTATTATTAGGTCGTTGGACAATACGTTGAGCCGAGGCCTGTAGCGACTGCTTCAGCTACAGCCGCAGAAACGTTGGGGTTGAACTTGCAAAGTGCGATAACGATTGGAGAAGCATTGGAAGCGACTGTGCAGACCGCTGGGAACAAACCTGTGGATCAGAGCGATGCAGCTGCGATTCAAGCGGCAGAAGTTAGAGCTTCTGGCACTAATGTCATTGCCCCTGGTGGAATCGCCGCTTCAGCTCAGTCCGCAGCAAATCACAACGCTACCGTAGACCGTGACGAGGATAAAATCAAGCTCATTGATGTTTTGGCAGTTAAGCCTCAATTTCAAAAACAGTTTCATCAATGTTTGATGTTTTCTTCTTAACAATGTATAAATGTTTTTGAACCTGATGGATGCTAGGGTGCGACGGGGAAGTTATCCGCGGATAAAGCTGTGACCAGGCAGGATGCTGAGGGAGTTGTAAGCGCTGAGCTGAGGAACAACCCTAATCTGTCTACTCATCCTGGTGGTGTGGCAGCTTCTGTTACCGCAGCCGCTAGGCTTAACCAGAAAGCTGATATGTGATAAATCAGGCTGTTGAGAAGTTATGTCCAATCAGGCTGTTGAGAAGTTATGTCCTTTTGTGTTTTCTCACAAAATAGGGACCTTGTGATGTAACATCGTTTTGGTTCTGTTGTTGTTCAAAAAAGTCCCAATGATATAATGTTAGTATGGAAAAAAAAAAAAAAGTCACTTCCAGGTTTAAAAGTTGAAACCTCTCTTGAGCTGATTGCTTCATCAAATATCTAAACACAACTGATCTACATAAACATGACGATTCTGCAGTCTACTAGTTTTGTAACATTCCAAACATCCTTTTCCAGAAGCTCATGGCTTTTTTTAACAAAAAGGTCCCAAAAAGAGATACAACAGTAAGACAAAAGGCCAAAAAATAGAGTTTTACTGGCTCGAACTAGCAGCTCCAACAAGAACACCTTGAGCATTACCTTCCTTCTTGTTACCCTCTTCCTTGTTATCGTCCTGCTTCCTTATCCTGATCTTATACTTAGCTTCAAACTCCGTAAGATCTTTCTTTTTCTTCTCCAATGTCTCGTATAGCTTCTTCACAACTTCTTCGAGCCCTTCCTTGTTGCGTTGCACAGCTGGGAGAACCTCTTTAATGGTTCTCTCGACAAGAACGCCTCCTATCATGCGGAAGCATTTCCTCGATTGATCGAGAGGCTGAATGGCGTTGATGACCAGAGAGTGTTCGCTCACTTGCATCTCGAGTTCAGTTATGTTAGAGTAGATCTGGCTTAGCTCTGATCTCATGCCTTCATAGATGTTCAGAACAGCTTGCTCGTTTGGTGGTTCTCTTAAGCCACCACTTCCAGATTTGCTAGCCATTTGCTTCGATCCTACTACGAATTTAAAGTTTAAGTTCAAGAAATCAGGAATTGCGTTGATATTTGCATATAAGGAAAAAGAGAACAACTCAAACAACACTCAGAGAAACATTTGGATCCAACAGAACTACATACTATAACAACAAAAACAGTAGTTCCCTGAAACTATCTACCATAAGGAAGCTCCAAACTCTTATTCAATATTCTTTCAAGAATTTATAAATGCAAAAACATGGTAAGGCATAAAGGCTTTCATCAGATCCAAGATCAAATAATCCTACAACCAATCCATCACCACCATATAACATCAATACAAAAGCAATCATGCCTTTCGTGTAACCATCACTCATCAGATCAACACTAGTGCATCTGCAATTAACCCAAATCACGATGGCATATCCACCAAATCCACTTATACAACTAGAAGAAACCAACACAGAACATTGTAATGTCTAGAACATACTACTAATACTCCATCCTCAAACTATGTTGTTCCAGAAGATTGAACCATAGAAACGATGTCAAAGACCAGTTTTTTTGAAACAATCAGGGATATTGAAACTAGGGTTCCGATGTCATTGATATTAACTCCACCCAATGATTCCATAACTCCTTGAATAATCTAGGTTTCTAAAAAAAGTAAAAATCTTGATCGGGATCGAAGAAATTTTCTAAAATCCCAGAACCTAAGTTATGATTACTTCGAAATCGATATCGACACAAGCCTTAAGACCCACTTGAAATAATAAAAAAAAAAAACATCAACGAGTAACAAAAAAAAAATACTTACTTTAAGAAAAAAAACCACACGAGGAAGAAGATCGAAGAAGCTTTGGCTATTTGAGAGGAAACAATCGAGAGGAAGATGGAAGCAAACGCGGCGCAGAGAGAGAGAGTGAAGGGAGAAGAAGAAACAAAACAAAAGGGTTTGGTTTAACTCAATTAAACCCGGTTTACAATTTTTAAATCAGAAAAAACTGAACCGGTTTACGAATTATCAAAACCGGAGTTTTATTTCCTTCTCTTCAGTCGTCGTCGAAAAGCTTCGAACTTGCTTCAACTTCTTGATAAAGGTACACTGAGAACTACTTACTTGGTTCAGCAGATGTGTGAATTAAGGATTAATGAACCGAAGGAAAACCGGAGATAACCAAGGAATTGGAGCCTCTCTCCATGCATGTTTTATTTGTTGGTTGGAGTCAAGAAGAAACGGGTGGTGACATTTTTGATCCTCTTTAAGTCTCTCCCATCCGTAGATGGCGTTCATGAGTGACACAGAGGAGGAGGCGATGATTATGGCGAACAAGCAATCTATACGTCTCTTCGAGGAAGCCGCTGGGGATTATAAGACGACTTCGAACTTGAACGCTAGTGAAGAAGGCGCAGATGATGCCACAATTTTGCACCATCCAGCGGCGGAGGGGTCGAAGTCACAGCTCAAGTGAGTAACTAACGAACTAATGGATTTCTCATAATGTTATCAAAATCATCAAATATTAATTTGATCTCTCAGGATTCAAGGCCGGCGGAGGGCTTCCAAGCCTTCAAAACCGGAGATGCGGAGCCTCCTGATCAGGAGGAGATTGTTTTGAAGCAACCTGTGGTGGGGATGTTGCTGAAGCCCTTGGCACTCACGGCGTTCGCGAGTGACTCAGACTAGGAGGAGGCGAATATGACTTCCATCTTTTTGAACACCTCCTCCTAGGTATAGAGGCAAATGATTCATCTATCTCCATTGCACTTGATGCTATATATATATATATATATATATATATATATCAGTATGTATAAAATATTCAATCATATTTGACCAAGAACTAGAAAGCAAATTTGTAGACTAGTGGCCGGCCGATCATGTTTCCTTATGATGTCAATAAAGAGGGTAAGAAGCTGCAGCCTTGGCAATGAGGTCTGCACCACTTATTTTGACTGAATTGGTGACTTTTTGTGGCTTTTTTATAAAGTATCCATGTTGTGGTCCTCTTGTTACTGTCTGTCTAGTTGCACAAAGATTCAAACATAGAGAGCAAAAAAACTTTCTAACAAATGGATTGTTCACAATAGCAGACAAAGCTACCTTTGAGTCATTTATTTGGTATATTCCAAGTCCAGTCAAAAGAAGATTCATTGGAAGGAAAGATAAACAGATCAGGGCTCAAAGGTCATCTTCTCTGCCTCTTTCCTTGTTGAATCAAACAGTACAGTCGATAGGTATCTTTCACCGAAACTCGGGAATACCACCTGAAAAACATTCAGTTTTGCACCTCTTAGTTATCCAAAGAAAGACTCTAAAGCTTCCACGAGTTCACTGTTGTTTTTCGGGTTCTAGACAACAAAACTAGAGAGGCAAAAATTCTTAAGCTTTGGATAAAACTTACCACTATAAGCTTCCCAGCATTTTCTGGCTTCTTTGCAAGTTTGATTGCTGCGGCAGCTGCTGCCCCGGACGAGATTCCCACCTGTTATAATAGTAACAGACAAATGTGATAATCCCGATCAAGAAACTGTGTGTTTTCATGGTGATGTTTGAGTCTTTAATGGTGAGGATAAAGTTGAACTCTGATGAGGTTAAAATATGAGGTACTTACTAACAGACCATCTTCCCGAGCAAGAAGCCTTGCCATGTCAATGGATTCTTCACTTGAAACCTGCGTAAGCGTTACAAAAACGAAAAGAGGCAACCAAGAAAATGTGAAGTCTCGTCCACACTGTGGTGTTTTGGAATGCATCAAGTTGATGGTATGAAATGATCTTACCTGAATAACTTCATCCATACGATCAACATCCAATATGCCTGGAATAAAACCAGCACCTATACCTTGGATTTTGTGGGGACCTGTGCATATTTACCAATCAAATACAGTGTAAGTGTTAGGCTGAAACCAACTGAATCTTGATATGATATTCACTGATGAAAAACATTAAAACTTTAGAAGGACCTCATATTGAACACTCAGGACTCTTAACAGGTGAGGAACATACAAGAAGATAAAGTGTGCCAAAGAGTTCCCTATTGAGAATTTAAATAAATAAGATAGAATGTAACACACCTGGCTTTCCACCTGACAAGATGGGGCTTTCAACGGGCTCGACACCATACAACTGAAAGATGAGAAAACAAATGAGACAAGTTTTGAGTTTACTAAGAACGTTCTGATTGTATGAGTGAAATAAGTTCACCTTTATGTTTGGGTTCTGTTCCTTGAGATACTTGCCAGCACCTGTTAAGGTACCACCAGTACCAATAACAGAAACAAAGGCATCCACTTTTCCACCACAACCTTTCCATATCTCAGGTCCAGTAGTCTCATAGTGAATCTGCAATGAACATACACAATATTATGTCAAATTAAGTAACTCGATTTGGATCCACTAAGGGGTTCAAAATATGTATTAACACCTTTGTGTTGGCAGGATTCTCAAACTGTTGAAGCATATAACCATTAGGCGTTTTCGCCAAAATCTCCTCCGCCTTTGCAACAGCTCCTTTCATGCCTTTGGCCGGGTCAGTAAGAACAAGCTCAGTTCCAAATGCTAAGAGAATGATTCTTCTCTCTATGCTCATTGAAGCTGGCATTGTGATAACAAGCTTGTAGCCCTTTGCAGCAGCTACGAATGCTAACCCGACTCCAGTATTCCCACTTGTTGGCTCAATCAACACACTCTAAAGTAAAAAAACACAATATCAAAATATCAGAAAATTAAATCAAGAAAAGAAGAATCAGATATGATAGCTTCCATTAAAAAAAGAACAGACCTCTCCTGGTTTAATAAGACCCTTAGCTTCTGCATCAGCAATCATACTATAACCAATCCTGCAAACAAAAGGCACAAAGTATTGCTTCTTTAGTCCCAAACAGAAACTCGAAAAGCAGAGCTCTAGAGTTTTTGGAAGCACCTGTCTTTGACGCTAGAGCATGGCTCCATCATCTCGAGCTTAGCAGCAACATGGCCAACACAATCTTTAGTCACTTTGTTTAGATACACTAATGGAGTGTTCCCTATTAACTGCCCCCAAAATAATCAAAAACAATTAAAAACATAAAGATATAACTGAACAAGCAAAAAGAGTCTTGAAGCTTTTTTACTTCAGTAACATCTTTGGCGATTTTAGGAGTCCCTGAAGCCATGTTTCAAGATCACTGCTCAAAATTCCACAAAAGATAGATACAAGTTGTTAAACATCAAATTCCTCGACATAGAGACCACAATATATCACACAATTCCAGAGTAAATCTACAACAATAATCATAGTCATAACAGATTGATATAATTTACCAGAATCGATCAAATCAAATAAAAATCACTGGTGAATCGTGAAGACAAAGATCGATGGATATGGGGCTAACAACACTTTGACCCGACGATAAACGTAGAAATGAAACTGATGATAACATTTTAAGGCTCCATACCTAGAAACAGAAACATATCTTTATGGGCGCTCTTTGTCCAACGTTGTTACATTCTTCTTTGACTAATTCAACACTTGAATCATTCACTGTGACACATCATTCTATTTTTAACTAGATGTCTAAAGTGATCATTAACCGTGGTCCGGATACTAATGTAATTGAATCATTGTTTGGTACAACTTCGATGAAAATGTGAAGAAGGTCGAACTTTTTTAGAGTCTTCTTCTTGATTTTTCTAGGGAAAGAAGAACCTCTTATGTTAGATGATTACTCTTCTTCTTGAGTTTCCTCTGCTTAAGCTTCACTTTAACATTAACACCATTGTCAATGAGAGCTTGAAGCACAACCTGAAGCTTACCTTCAATTTTATCTCCTTTCCTAGGAGTATATATAACATCATGTATGTCATCTTCCAAGCTTCTTTGAGCAAGAACTGCACCAACCGCAGCACAAGCTTCAGCGTTTCTAGTCGAGCCAAGATCGAACTTCATGTCTTTTGAAATGGAATGAGCTACAGTGACAACCTTACTAGTCACCCTGTGAATCACACATGCTCGAACCGAGGCCTTTGAGATGTATATGTCTAAGCAAAACGGGTAGTGAAAAGGTGCTGTGAGTTGGTTAAACGTAAACGTTCTTTCTCTCTTCTTCTCAGCTACTGCATTATAAGGATGATCCGTTTCGCCGGTAAAAGAGTTGATCATCGGCTCATTTCTCTTCTTGTATTCCTCACGAACTTCCTTCTTCTTCTTCATCTTTGTTTCTTCTTCTTCTTGGTTTTGATCTTTTCTTGCGTTCTTGTGTTGATTCTTGCGGTGGAAGTCGTAGTTGTATTCCTCGAATTCTTTTGACCCTCGATCTAGCTTGAAGAAAAGATCACCGCGGATTCTCATATTATCAATTTCATCATGATCATGATCCGGATCGTCTTCATCATCAAGCATTGTTGTTTCTCTTCCTTGTTGTATTGTAAAGGGTGAGTTTTTAGGAGTGTTGTCAGCTTGGTATTGTCTCCAGGCTTGTGATAAAGATGATGAGACATGCCAAGACTCATCATCCACAGTTTCTATACCACAGCCACTCAAACCAATAACGTTTTCACCCACTGAATCTTTTTCCCTAGTTCCGCTATTGGAGTATCTCGATGAAAAAAAACAATGTGATGCTGGTCGTAAAACGGAGGTGGAATCCAGCAAACGGAGACAGTTTCTTCTCAAAACCATAAAAGCCATTGAAGGGAAATAGACCAGTTCTGCAATCGTTGATGGAAACTAAACGGTGAGGTTTCACAGAGACAAATCGTCGAACACCTGGTGTGCAACGGTTTGTAAAGAGAACATCTTAGCTGTGTGTCTTGTATCGATAGAGTGTCCACCAAAGTGGTGGGTATCGCAAACTAGCCCGACGAAGAAGAAAAACAATTAATTCATCAGATTCAAAGCAAAAAAATTTCGTAAAAGACTTGTATGATCAGATTCAAAGCAATGATCAGAGACAACTTAAGAGTATCGGAGACTAAGGAGATCGGAGAAGTAAGTGACAAAGACAAGTTGTCATTTTTGATTAACAGAAAGATAAGTTGTTGACATAATATTAGACATTACAAAAGCTTAAGAGTTTTTGTTTTTTAATATGTAAGTAATAAACACACCAGAGATATTATAAGCTAAGTTACTAAGAGAGAAAGGAGACTATTAGGCTTGGAAGAGATATTACAGACAAAAACGACGTAGAAAAAGACAAATTTGCAAGAGCCAGAGCAGACTAGGTAACTTTTGTCACGGTATCAGTTTTGTTGTTATTACCATCTTTCTTCCCTTCTTGTTTTGTTGTCACGCTGTCTCTAAAATTCAGTAGTAATGTTGCTGATGCTGATGCTGGTGCTGCTGATGGTGGAATTGGTGGTGTTGATGATGGTGTGGGTGGTAAACCGGAGGAGCTGGAGCAGGAACTGGACCACTGCAATAACCGTTGTAAGCTGGGTAACCAATAGGAGAGCCTTGGTATGAGGCAGGGATGATCTCTGGAGAGTATGGATAAGGCGGGCTCCTGTTGCTGTAGACAGTTGTCGGTGGGGATGGGTAAGCTGCTGGTGAAGCGTATTGAGGAGAGTGAGAGGGCGATCTGATGAATGGGAAGGAAGAGACGTATGCGTTTGTGATACGTCCGGCTTTGGCTGGTGGCATTGGACCGTTGTAGCTGGCTCGGGTTCTCTTGTTTGCGGGAACAGCGGCTGGTTTCCTCTTCTCGGTTTTGGTCTTCTCTAGCTGGTCCAAGCGTTTCTTGAGGTTCTCTGGAGGGAACTCTTCCTCGAGTTTGTACTCTTCTATGCATTTCAGAACCGCCTTAAGTGCTGATTGCTCCTTGCGCGCCACAAGATGCTTAAGAAGAGGAAGACATTCAATATTAGAGATTCACAACTAAGATGTTTAGCTGCAACAGAAATGAGTGGATGCTACGAATGAAATGAATAGATACCGTAGCTCGGCCAGTATTGCTAGAGTCCTCCATGATAGAAGCTGCTGACTTCTTTGCGTCCCTTAGATAAGCTTTGAGCAAAGGAACAGGAGGGAACTTATCCACAAGGCCAACTTCATAAGTAAAATGAACAGCATCAAGCTGTTGTCCCCTGCTGATTAATTCTTCAATCATATCTGTGGACAGCATTAACAACTCATAAGCTCAAATATTATAAAACAAGATACAGAGAGAAAAGGGTTCAACTTCACACAGCTTATGATCAGTTCTAGTCAATTCCTACACATTGTGCCACTGATGTCTCAGACTTCACCAGAGTCTATGATAAACAAAGTTTGCTAGAAATTCTCCACACAACATTAAAATTCAACTAATCAAACCATAAACTATTTGTAACCAACCAAAACTATACAACTAAATGGGGTTAACTCTTAGTAAATACAAGAAGCCAATTTCAGAGCCAAATGTGACCTCACAATGAGCATGGTACAGGATCATAACCAAAGGCAGAAGAACACTAAACAAAGTTCGAGAGAAATCTCAAACAACCTTAAAACTGAACTAATCAAACCGTGAACTATTGGTAACCTCTCAGTAAACTCCATACAAGAAGACAATTACAAAGCCAAATGTGACCTCATATTAAGCATGGCACATGATCAAAACCAAAGGAGATGAGAGCTTAAGAGGGTTACCAGGCATTTGATCACCCAAACCAACAGAAACAGCAAGCTTAGGCATCTGTTTACGCCAAGCAGATCCAACAACAAGCTTTCTATACAAAGCAAGATCTTCACTTCTAACAATCCCAAACGTAACAAGATGCTGAAGAAACGTATGAACATCAGGAGTCTTCACATTCTCAATCCTTCCTCTCTCTTCCAAGCTCTTCTTCCACGTCTCAGCAATCTCCTTAGCCTTCTCCTCAACGCTCGGTGTAACAAGAAGCCTCGATTTCCCAATCACTGGATCAACCATTACAGGTGTTAAACTCTCAAGAATCACCACACAAGCCCATCCGTAATCATTGCTCATCTTCTCTTCTCTCTTATCCACCGGAAAAACCTCAGATATCGCTTCAAGCACTAACATCGCCGGATCCACACAATCCCCCAACGCCGCCGGAATCTTTGACCGGAGATTCTCCAACTCCTTCTTCCTCGCCGTCACAAAGTTCCAGAATCCTCTCGCGTCCATTTTAAGACAGAGAGCTTTCAAAGCAGAGAGAAGACCTTCTTCATCATCAACCTCGCCGGAATCATCATTAGCACCATCACCACCACCATCTCTTGCTTTCTCTAGCGATTCGAGAGCAGCTCTAGCTCGTTCCCCAGCTTTCCCAGCTACGATCTCAACGCTGTGGTCGATCGTAACCTCCCTGCGTTTCAGTGACTCGAGCGAGGTCTGAGTCTGGTTATCTAGGGTTTCAATCATCTGCTTCAACGCCTCGGATTTTTTCATGAGATTTTGCTCTAGAGAAGTGAAGTGATCGGAGAGCTCTTGCCATAGAAGAGTACAGCTCGTCATCAACGACGTCTGTTTCTGAAACTCCTCGAAACTCGGCTGAGCTAACTCAGTCAACTCGCCTGGATCGGGGACTGAGCCCATCGCCGGAAATCTTTAAGGTAAAACAAACTCAACCTCCTTTCGGATTCGATTGATACAGAGCAGAGAAAGAACAAAAACTCAAAAGAGAGAGAGAGAGTGAAATTGCAGAAACCCTAGAAATGGCAAAAAAGCAAAGAGAGGAAGAAGATAAGAGACAAAAGAAACAGTGTGACGTGGACAACTCACAAAAGCGACACGTCTCGGTGGAGTCTGATTAAAGGCGCGATTATTACATCGCTTCTTTCTACATTGCGCCAAGTTATGCGTAGGTTATTGTGGAAAATGGCGTAGGATAACAAGTATTACTTTTATTTATATTTACGTATAAAGAAGAAGAAGAAAAAAGGAAAGGTGAAAGAGATAAGTGGGGGAAGCCCACTGACCACCATACCACCACATGCGTTGAGTCGGAAACCAGTGAAGCATTGTTGGGTAAAAATTATAAATACGGAAATTGAATAATAAAATGGGTCTATAAAGTGTTTAAAAAATGTTTGTTATATAATTAAATATGAAATTATTTTGTGTAGTTGTAAACTTGTTGTAATGTAAGAAGCAATGGCATGTGTTTTGAAGAATGAAAAGGCTGTAATGAATCAGAGGGCACGCGTGATATAATAAAAATCTCTGGACCGAAGAATATATTTTGTGTGTTTCTTAGAAACGTGATAATTAAGCAACCCACATAGCAAGAACATTTTTGAGCTTATATTTTTATTAGTTTTGCTAATCTTCGTACTATGTTTTTTTTTTTAAACATGTCTTGTGATAGAGAATAAACAGAAGAACAGAATAAAACGAAATTCAAATTTTGATTTGTTTAAAGCGCTATTGCTTTTTTTTTTTTTTCGTGGATATGTACAAAATGTTAAACGGGACAATGACATATAACACATTATTGAGAGGGAGAAAAATATCCTTTTAACTCTGTCGACATCTTGCTACTAGATTATCATTTTATAATTATATATTAAAAAGTTACAAAGACATTACAAAAAAAGTTTAGAATGAGACGAAATATGAAACTGATGGCTAAAAATTTATCTTATAATTATATTGGGCCCGTAATGGCTGACTATACTACATTACTACAAATGACAAACCAACCGCCGTTTACTGTTTACGCTTTACGGAAAAAAAGTGAGAAAGAAATTTGAAAAATGTGAGGGAGATTGATAAAATCGAATTCAAAAGGGATAATGATTTAAATTTCAGGCAATTGATTTGACCTGAGAGTCTAGCTAGTCTTATAATAATATGATTATGACATTGCACAATCAAGAGTCTTTATATATATGGTTAATTTATAGTTCTTGTAAACTCTATCCAAGTACTTTGTCCTACATAATAGTACAATTATAAAATCGTATCCTTATTGTTATGATAGTGGCCAGACTATGATCCTATAAATTATATTAACACTCACTACCGGAATAATGATCGTGTTTGATTACTTGATAAAAGAAAGTTTTGAGGTTTCTTATCAAAACTGAAGCTGATCAAACCCCATTGATCAAACATGTAAATTGGTAAAAAGCCAAAGAAAGAACCAAAGATTTGAATGAATACACAAAATAAAGTTTGTCAGAAGACACCAAAGTAAAGGATAAAAATCGTCAATGCTTTACACCTAACTTGTCAATTAAAACAGTCCATATATAAAGACTAAACAAAATTTATATAGTGGTTACCAAAAGTCCCACACAAATATACAAAACTACAATGCCCTCTTATCTTATGTTTTTGTTTTCACCCCAATTTTATAGTTTTGTTTTTTAATATAATCAATAAGCTACTAGAGTAAAATAAACATCACTATTATTGTCACCAATCTAAGGTACTCAAAAGTATAAAGCTATCACTCACTAACTCAATGTCATAGATATACATACAAAGGAACTAAAGGCACCATTGTTTGGTTCAATACTCCAGTTTTCATAGGTGTTTCTTCTATTTGTTTATCCAGTTAGCCAAACAATACGTAAACAGTCATAAGAGTGCATGTGAGTACGCAACAAAAACTTTCATTGGCTGCCTAGAGCCTAAAGAACAAGCAGGAATCACTACTCTATAGGAGGACATAAAACATGGAAAGAAGAGAACACAAAAGAATCAGGGACATCAAAAACATCAAGCACTTGAAGGCTTGAAGCTTGTATATATCAGGTTCAACCCATATTAGTCTCTATGCAATATGAACACTGAATCAAAGGATCAAAGAAACCAAGATATTCAGTAAATAAGTAAAAAACACCAAACTTTTCTTTCCTCCTTTTGAGTTTTTGAGCGTGTGACTAAAGGATCCAGACTCAATAGCCAATACCTCGAAAGTAAAGTGTACCTTTTGGGGGATAATAGAACCTGTAATTTACTTTGTTCCCGTGAGTTCTCTAAGGCTCTCAATTGTGGTCTTCTTCTTTGTCTCCATATCGACTTTGTCCAAGTCTGCTACGGTCGCAAGATAGCCATAAAGGATTCTCTTTTTCTTACCCGTCCTCCCATCAACCTCGACAAGACTCTGGTTTTTCTCATCATCTTTGCTTGGAGTGAATGGTTGTATTCTACCCCAACTCTTACGCCCACGGTTCGTCTTCTCAAAATGTTCTGCCATTCTCATAGCTTCCCTGAGCCCTGAATCGTCACCCGAAAACTTGAACAGGGTAATTCCCAAATGACCGTCTCTTCCATACAGTGACTTTGATTTCCCACCAGTGAGTCCTAATTCTGTAAATATACATATAGACATCAAAATGAAGGCAGAATTGTGTCATCAAGTGTTGTTACCTGACATAGGCCAATAACTAGATACGGTACTTGCACAACCATCATTAGACTAATCACATTTCGATTTTGAAACCTACTACTACACACCCGAAGTTCTGAAACTAGATGCTGAGATTCCTAAAGAAAAGGCCGAGAAAATGGTGTCCCAACAAAGTTCCGTTGAAGAAGATTAAATACTTCTTAGACCATTGTTGCCTAGATTCTGATATTGTAAGGTATTGAAATCAAAGCTCAAACCAGAGTAAGACATTATTCTACAGTAAGTAAGAGCAAATTTAATTCACAAAATCACAGAGAGATATTGGGGAGAAATGGGAAAGGATCTAAGCAAAGTGAAGGCTTTGCCTAAGAAGGAATGTCAGATGATAATAAAATCTTGTTAGGTTCCTAGAGTCTTAATTATAATACATATTGGGGCATTCTTCTAGTGTTAGCAAAACGAAGAGAGGGGTTTGGACCTTGACCTTTCTACTGAAAGATCAACAAGATGATTATTGTTGCACAAAGTCAGGAATAACCAAGGGATGTCAGATCATTAAGAGTATTGATTGCATCTGGGAATCATCTCTAAAGCTCTGGGTCGAAACCTAATTGATGAAGATAAACTACTGTACAAACACATCTCTAAACTGGAAAGGGGCAAAAAGAAAAAGAGAAAAGTGAGCCGAGAAATCTAAGGTGTGGTTTATCCAATGCAAGATTCATGAACTGTGCCAGAAGGTTCTAAGCCGGTATGTAAACGCAAGAATGAGGAATGAAAGGCCGCATGTTATACCTCTGATGATTCTGTTATCCATTGTTTTGTTTCCAAAGCCTTCCATGCGCCCTTCTTTACCCTTCCCTGTACTGGTATTATGAACAATAACATGAGGTGGCCAAATAATCAGCTGGGCCTGATTGATTGCTGCCTCTTCAGCAGGTAGATTCTGGTATGCCTTTGTAGTATCAGGAGCCTTTGTGAAATTCCAACCCATCAATACACAGAGAGCTTTGTGTAGGCCTAAGTGATGCACGCGTGAGCTAGCATCATCAGAACAGTATGTGTGCATTACCAAACTATGTGTATCCTGGACGACTCTAGAAGACCTGTGTTTTAGCATAATTCGAATTGGAAACACTCATTTAGATTCACCACACAAATACTCCATACAGTAGTCTGAGGTATTAAACTCAAGAAAATCAGAATCATGCAGTTAAGACCCTTCAATGTGGAGACTAAGACTATTGAATATACACACTTAAATAACTGAATGTCCAAAGCCACATCCACATATCAACTTAGTAGGCAATCAACAAGAATCGAATGTAGATGGAATAACCCAATTTTAAATTTAAGTAAGACTAGGGGTAATAAGTGATGCACTGATAACATATAAACATAAAAAAAAATCACATAAACCTCTGCGCAATTATGAGGAGTACCATCATAACGTAGCAGAAGGTTTGAAGAATGTTAAAGATGACAACGAAGGAATTAAAGAACTTCATCATTAGCTTTCTACATTCAAACAAGCTTATCTGTGACACAAAAGAGCTTTCCAAATAGATTAGTAGCTACTAAAGCCTACTAACCAAGCACCCTTGACATTGACTTAAATGGTCATCATATTTGACCATTTACTCATCATGCCAAATTAATTAACAAACTACATCTAGTCAAAGAACTATAGAATTAAATATCTCAAACCCCTAAAGAGATATGTAAATGCTGGATTCACAAAAAAAAAATCCAAAAATCACAAGCACAAGCACTGCAGACGAGTAAAGAATGCTAAGCACTAGCACACGCGCAGTACCAGATACGTGGTTCAGATAGTTCATGATCTGACCATAAGCAAGTAGATTAAGACGGAAAAAAATGCGCAACTCAGATTCCAAGTTGGTTTACTACTGATAATAGAGAGCTGATTTGAAGGTCACCCAAAAATACCAAAGAGCTGAACGATGATTAGAAAAAGAGAAAAGCAACTACTTAATTGATATTTATTCAAAATATATATCAGCACGCTAATTCTACACAACTGCAAGAAACTACCATTATGTTGTATTCAGAAGAAAAACAAGCATGCATAAGGCAAGGACTAATAGGTTGAGTCGAGAAATACAGAAAAACACTGAAAAAGCTGTGGAACAAAGACCAACAAATAATACCAATTATTATAGCAGAATCAACTGGATCAATCAGAATTTAAGTCTAATGCCTAGAGGCTGCGGTATATAAACACCCACAACCTTTTGCTCTTAAGGCCAACCAAAAAAGTAACTACAAAAGAGCATCCACGAGAGTGGTAGGTACAAAGAAATTGAGAACTAAGTTAAATGGTACCTAGTATCTAAATAAAACAGTGAACTTAAATAATTTAAGAGGCTTATCGACAGGCAATGAACATCAGTCATAGTATATGAGTAATCTATAAAAGTATATGAAAGTTAGCGCATTGTCAAAGCAAGAATTTCAGTAATGATAAATACGTCGTAATAGAGAAACAAAATCAATATGAAGCAAACACCATTCAACAGCTTATCTAATAAGTTGAACACATTTTGCTAAAAAAACAACCATGAAAGCATGTCCATATAAGTTTAATAGTGTGAACAATTAATATAAGGACCTAATAATTATACATGTCAAGGTATATTTTACTGTTCCCTCTTACTTTCTTCATGTTCATTTAGCGTTCTAAGCCATATAAGACCAATTAAAGCAACCATCAAGAACAAAGTAACTAGAGTTTCCAACAAAATCACACTGAAACGAAGAAAAAAACAAACACAAGAGACAGATTGAAACCCATCAAACCTGCCACAAACGAGACACTGAAGCCGCCCTTTTCTCCCGTTCTCCAAGTAGTTCTTCTTCTCCGCGGTGTCCTCGAAAACTCGCTTAACAAAACTCAAAAAAGATTTCTTTAGTGCAACTTGATCAACCTGGAGACCACCCCCACTTTCATGCCTACTTGATCCAGTCCTCATATGCTTAGCTGCTCTACCATCTTCTCCAAACTGACCACTCGTACCAGCCATAAGTGAGTGATGATCATTAGGATTCGCATAATGCATAAACTGTTGTCTTTGCCTCATCATATCAGCAGCTCTCTCGTCTCTCCTATCGAATTCATCTTCACCTGGATACTTCCGTTTCATCGACCCTTCAGGACGATCCCAATGCTTCCTCTGATCTCGAAACTCTTCCGGATGAAAAGGAGGGAATCTCCCAAATTCCGGTCGGCTAGGAGGAGGAAAATTCTGGTAATTAGGAGGAAGCGCGAAGTAGGAACGGACACTACCATCAGCGAGAACAATCGTGCGTCGCTCCAGCATGTGAAAATCATAAGTAGGTGGAGGAGGAGGACCAAGTGCTGCCGCCGCCGCAGACGAATCAGGGAAAGGAAACGGAGCCACCGCCGCCATGGGCCGTGAAGAAGATGTTGGACCTGTTGGATTTGGATGATTCGGATTGGATTGGTTCGGTATCGCAGCTAGCTTAGGTGATGGATTCGGCCTCGGGAGCTTCTTATCCGCGATTTTCTGGCCTCCCGTCGTCGGTTTGCTTTCTTTGTTGTTGTTGTTGTTGTTGTTGTTACTGGTTCCGCCATCGTTGTTGTTTGAATTCCAACGAGATTTACGATTCTGTGAAGAGGAAGCAGCAGCGGTGGGAGCTGAAGTCGCCGGAGGTTTGTTCGTCGATGGTTTTGCGTTGTTGTTGTTGTTGTTGTTGTTGCCACCGACCATCTTCAATGGCCGTGAATCTGCTTCTTATTATTACCTCTGAGCAATTCGCGGGGTGAATGATGATGATACAGTAGCTCAGCTATGGAGGAATCGTAAAGCGAAGGTTACCAAAAGAAGAGAGAGGAGAGATTAGGGATTTGGATCAAATCAAATCATTGAAGCCGAAGGAGACGGAAACAATATTCTCTCTAGTCTGGGATCTTGAAACGGTGTCGTTAAAGTAAATAACTACCAAAAGAAAAAGAAAAAAAAAAACAATGAACGCAGTCGTTTTGCCAAATATGGAAACAGAACATTGGATTGTAATTACAGTGTTCTTAAGGTCACAGTAGAAGTTCCTCGGTTGATATAGCATTAGCAATGGTGAGCGATCTGAATAAAACACTCTCCAACAACATATTACATATACTACTAATACAAAAGACGAAACTGAGTGATCTTCACTTTGGCTCTTCGCACTTGTGCAATGGAACAGCAAGATCCAACAGGATTGACATTTGGCAACATCAAACGCGCGTTTTTAAATGATATACATTCTTCACATCCCAATCAATAATCTCTCATACAACAAAGATGCATCTTCATGCTCTTCTCTTTTTTTTTTTTTTTTTTTTTGACATAATGAATTGTGCATTCTATATGATATCATTTGTGTGTGTGTGTGGTGGAGGAGAAGTCAAACCTTGGAATCGTCCCACCGCGGCGTGGATCATCCTCTGTTGCTTGTCGAAGAGCCCTGGCAAAGGCCTTAAAGGTCGCCTCTATTATGTGATGAGAATTTTCACCAGCAAGCTGTTGTAACAAAGCTATCAAGAAATGGTTTCCAAACAGATGATAGAAGAAACACATGAATTCTATGATTTTATTTTGCATTCGGGAGATTCGAATCATAGTACCTGCCGGATGTGAAGTGTCATACCAGAAGTATTCACCAACGATTGGAAAAAGTGCTCCACCAACTACAAATAGAGAAGTTCACAATATTCAGCTATAAGTTTCAGTGTTTACAAAACAATAAAATAACACATTTTAAACCCAAAAGAGAAAAACTCCATCCAGGAGTGAAGAAAGAACCTGGGTGTCATATGTTCCAACTCTCTGGGTTGGAATCTCCAAGTTGTAACCAAGATATGGTCGACCAGACAAGTCCTGCAAGAAATTTGTGTTCACTATAAGCAGTAGGCAAGTCTGGGAGAATATCCGGTAGTAAGAGCAACCAAAAGTTTCACAATTTAATACCAGGGAAACATGTATAAGCGCTTCATCAAGAGGAGCCGTGAAGTCACCAAACCGGTTAATACCTTTACGCTCACCAAGGGCCTTTAACAGAGCCTACAGAAGACAACATACGGTTTCTCATAGGTCTGACACGAACCGAGAATACGGCTGAAAGGACTACACAGGGAAAAGAAGATCAACAAAACTTACTGTTCCAATGGCAAGAGCTATATCTTCATTACTGTGATGATCATCGATGTGAACATCACCAGTAGCTCTAACGTGCACATCAAACAAACCATGCGAAGCAAGTTGCTATACCAAGAGAAGGACAAGTAGTGGAAAACACACACAATCATTAATCAATCAACACTCTCCAATAACGAAATCAAAACAACTCTCTCTTCACATGGAAACTGAAGCAATCAAAATCCAATAAACCCAAAGGCAAAAAAAGGTGATAACTTTGAAGATATATAAAAGAACACTTACATCTAACATATGGTCAAGAAAAGGGATTCCAGTAGAACTATCTGCAACTCCAGTACCATCTAAATTAATCTTCACTGATACATTCGTTTCCTTTGTTACTCTCTTTACTTCTCCAATTCGAGCTGATTGAGAGAAAAAAACAATAAAATAATAATAAACAAGTAATCAAACGATGAAATGAGTTTTCAATCTCAGCCATATCTATACCCCAAAACTTACCTAATGCTTTAGAAGGATAAGAATTGGTTGCCTGGGTAACATTCTCACTGAAAGAAGACGCGCAGGAGATAGATTGGCGAATCGGAGATTGAGATGAAGAAGAAGAAGAAGAAGAAGAAACGATCATCGCCCGACGAGGAAGTAAATCTTTAAACACGAGCTTAGGTCTGAGAAGTTGAGAGGAAGAGTGGCTAAATATGGCGGAAGACGACAGCTCCATTTGTTAGCGCTGGCTTAAGGAAGAAGAAGAAGACTCACAGGAACGAACGAACGAACAACCAGAGACGATGCTTTTGATTCTCTCTTCCTCCTTTTTAGCTAATTAAGAATCTTAACCGAACCGGTATGTTTGAACCGATAAACGATTTTGATTTATTTCAATTATTTTAACCGTACCGCAAATTCCACTATAACCGGACCAACGCCAAACCATGCATGGATGGATAGATCAATGATTTAATGTTATACATCATTCTAACACTGTTTTAATCTAAAAACTCAAAAAGCAAACGTTAGATCATAAAAGAATCTTTCTCATAACATTTATTTGCAGATCATAATGTGAATTAGGTACAAAGTGTTTAAGAGAAAAATTGGACAAGGGATTATATATATACTACCAGCCTCAAAAATTTCCGACGGATTTAATAAACTTTAATAAATAATAATTCAAATTAAAATTAAATTTAAATTATAGGTATTGAATAAAAAATCTTAAATATTAAAAAATGTTCCTTATGTCCCATTATACAAGAGTTTTTAACTAAAAACACAAAGATAAAAAAATTTAGATATTATCATTTAAAATTTTTAACAAATATAAAAAATGTGTTGCATAATTTAGATAGACATAAATTATAACTATCAATTGTGCATAGTGTTGTACAAAAAAAGTGCAACTTTTGGTGGAACACTATTGTGTATCTTTGTCGATTATATTTAATTTTTTCTCTTCTTTAGAGAGGGTAGAGAATTTAATTTGGTGACTGTGTTGGTAATCATAAGAAACAGACAGTTACAAATTTGATTTTATATATTAAATTGAGGCACATTATTCTTTTTTTGATATAATAGTTACAAATTTTGTTTTGCATCATATTTTTTTAGATTTAAGTTTTTTAAAAGCACTAAAAATTCAAAAACTTTTATGAAGAATACCACTTTCATTGGTTTTTATATGATTTGAAACAAAAATTGTAATCTACTGAATTTTACTAGATATGTTTATTAATAATATTTCAGAATGTAGACAATCAAATAACAAAATAAACAACATCATCTATAATAGTATTTTTGCATCACTTTTTGCTCAAAAATATGTTTTTGGAAACATTTATCACTAAATGCTTATATTTATATCCAAATAAGTTTAGTTAACTCTCTCTAGTCTCTACTATCCTTGTAATTAACCAAACACAATTAAATTATTTTAAATATCCATATATATAATGTTCTACAATAAATATAGATATTTAGAAGATTTATTCCATATTAAAAAAAATTATTCTCCTATCATCTCTTTTTGATTTTAAATTTTAAATGTAGTAAATCATCATATAATACATAAAGTAAATATAAATGTATAATTTTTTTGCATAATCATGATTTGATTTTTTTAAAACATATATTACTCAATTAATACAAATTGTGTGTTCAACATACATATCTAGTAAATTTATTGTATATAGTAAATTATAAAATTTTAAAAAATTTATAATTTATATCTAAAGTTGATAAAGTTTTAAAATTATGAATATTTAAACATATTAAATTTTTAAAATAACACAAACGAGTTATATATTACATGACGAGTTATATATGACATGACATGATTGAATTGATAATACTAAAAAATAAAATATCATTAATTTGAATCAAACTGATTTAATTAATATTGTATTAAACAAAAATTGTTGTGCTGTATATTGGCAAAATTGCAGATTATATATTAAATCACTAAAATTAACAAAAAGTATATTAGCAAAATTAGTATTACTATAATACAACATTAACAAAAAAAAAATTCCCGCGGTATACTTATACATGTCATAATCTAGTTTGATATATATGTAAAACATAGAAAAAAGTGTTATTTATGGGTGAGATTTGCATGTTAGAATTATTTGAAATGAGAATTCTAAATTCTTCAAGACTTAGGTCAGATCCTTGGATTTATTATATTGGTTTGATAATAGAGAATAATACACTTTGGATCCTATGGTGAATGCGTTAATTGATATCCCAAAAGAGAGGTTGGAAGAGGGCAAGCCTAAAGTAACATATTCTCATCAGATGTAAAAAACAGTTGTTTTGCAATGGTACTTTTGGTGTTGGGTACATGGAATAAGCATGACTGCAGGAGATCAGGTTTGGTGCCTTCAAACATCTCCAAAAAACACAATCCGAGCTTCATTTAAGAGGAGCCATCTGTAACAGATAAAGTGGAATTGAGAGTGTTGAGGTATGATTTGAGATGTCAATTCTATGTGATGTAAAAGAAACTTAACAAAAGTTTTAAAATGTCAGAAACATACAAATACAAGTGATAACAATAATCAGACTATACAATGTCACATTATATCCACAGCATCCACTGGAAGTGATATAGCCCTGTAAAGAAGAGGCGGCGAAGCTGAGTTTTCCGTTGGTGTAACAGAGATCTCCGTTGGTGTCTCGCATATCGTTTGACCTCTCACTCTCATAAGCTGAATCTTATGTCTTGCCTTAAGCCATCTCAGTTCTCTTCTCATCTCATTCTCTGACCACCAACAACCACTTCTGACCTTTCTTGAACTCTGTTTTTCTCCATCATCAGAATGTGATTCTCTCAAACCCCAAAAATCGGCAAACCTACCGTGAACCGAAGAACAGCTCTTGTCCTCAGAACTATCAAACTCATGATGATGATGGTGAGATTTTTCTCCTGATGATGATACAGTCTCTTCTTGTATATACCCATTTGAAGCACAATCACCGCAGAACCCTGCAGTGTTGTTGTTGATCACATTTTGGGAACATTCTGTATCAGTTTTCCAATCAGGTACCAATGCAGCAATCTCAGCATCGATCATCTCAGCGATTTTCGCAACATCTTGATTAGTTATGTCAAGCTCTGATACCATCTCTGTTGCTACACTCAATGCAGTATCAATAGCTGTCTCAAAAGGGAAGTAAATGTTCCTTATCCTTCCTAACGTTACATAAAAGTCCAAAGAGATATTATCATTTTATAACCAATGATCTTACAACAACTATGGAAAAAAAAGATTGAGACTTTACCTTCTGCATCAGAGATTCTGATCCTCAAAAATATCCCATCACTATCGTTTCTCTTCCCTTTAATCGAAATGTCAACATGGTCCTCATCATCATTAGCGAAAAGATCAATCTCACATATCTGTGACGACGACTCATACTGATCAATCAGAGGTTGTCTAAGGAACAAACCAGTTTCATCATAACCATTATAGTAATCAATAGGTCTCATATCAAATCCATCCACATTATCATAATCTTGTAGAAAAGGGTCTTGTAAAAGCTCCAATGCAGTAAGCCTAGACGTCACAGTAGCTAAACACTTCTCAACAAACTCACGGACCTCAGGGTCCTTCACTAAGTGAAAAGCTTCAGGCTTTTTCCCCTGAAAAGGAAGAAACAAGACTTAACCCTCAAAACTAGCTTACAAGAACAAGAAGAAGCAAAAATCAAAGAATCTTTTTAATACCGAGGTAACTTTCTTGTAGATTTGAGCAGGGTGAGTACACTCGCTGTAAGGGTAATCGAAAGTGACCATCTCCAACACACACATTCCAAAAGCATATACATCAACCAACTCATTGTATTCCTCATCATACACTTCTGGAGCCATAAACTCAGGGGTTCCTTTACAACAACAAAAGTAAGGGTAGGTCCAAAACTGTCTTTTGATGATTCAATAATGTTTGAAAGTTTTGAAAAAAAAGTACCAACGCAACGAACGGCATGTGATTTACGAAGAATGGCAGCAAGTCCAAGATCACCAATCTTGACTTGACCTTGGTTCCCATTGATAAAGATGTTATCACATTTGAGATCTCTATGAATGATTGGTGGAGAACGACTATGAAGATAAAGAAGCCCTTTTAGAATCTGCTTGCACCATTGCTTCACTGCTTTTATATTCACCCTTCTATGTCTCAACCTATACCTAACAAATAAAAGATTTGAACTTTTGACATTACCCGTGAATCAATCATAAAAGAAAACTAAACAAAGAAAGACACTTACTGTCTGAGAGTACCAGAGGTGAAGAGCTCAGTAACAAAATTGATTGATAGATTGTGTGTATCAACCCAAGAAGTGTAGAATTTCATAATGTTTTGATGATTCAAAGTCTTGAGAAGATGAATCTCTCTGAAAAACTTCTCTAATTCCTCAGGGTTCCTTGTGAAATTTCGAAGCTTTACTTGGTTCCATGCTACTTCTATCCCTTCATACTCATCAAACGCTCTGTACCTGAAATTTTCAATAAACGAAAGAAACAGTGTTTCGGATTAAGTAACCAATTCCAAAACCAAACAAAGTTAAAAACTAATTAAACAATAAAAGAATGCGATTATTAATAATATAATACACTGTCTTGGAAGCGCCTTTGCCAAGTACTTCATCGTACTGCACGCCCAAACAAAAACAACAAAAGCCAAAATCAATAAACCAAAAAATAGTTAAAAACTTTGTTGAACATTTTCAATTCAAGAAGAAGAATTTATCATACTCTTCCATATCTTCCAGAAGGATCAACCTCAACAAAGCTTTCTTCACAATTCATGACTCTCTTCTTTCTGCTCTTTTTTGTTTTTGGGTTCTTGAACGAGAGAGAGAGAGAGATGTTTGGAATTTGTGGAGATGGGTAGAAGAGGAAAAATATTAAATGCTTAAAGAAGAAAGAATATATAAAAACGAAACAAGTGTTTTTTTTTCTTCTTCTTCTTCTTGTAAGTGACAATTAGCAGACAACTAGTTAGGCTTCTTACCCAATCACACACTTTACCAACACCATGCGTCGGTTTACTTCGGTTTACATAACCGGTTGTTCCGGTTTATATAATTAATAAATGCCAAATCTCGTACGTAAGGAAAACGGCATGCAACTAATTTCAACTTCCATCAGGTACGAAAATTCGTATATTTCAGTTTCAAATATTTGGAGAAATTTATTTTGAATTATCTGGTCAGCTAATTAATATTTGTGGAATTTTAAAGAAAAAATTGTGGCATATGATTCAAGTTGGGAGGTGTTGTGTGTGAACCAAAGAATCTTAAAGTGTGGATTTAAGACCACATAAATATATAAGCTATGCGTTGTTATAAAGCTGTGATTGGATTTTTTGGGGATCTAAGCTAAATTACAAGAACCGGATGATTCCAAACCGGTACGTCGATAATTAACCGAAGGAAATGCCAAAAAGGCAAAATTAAAAGAAAACAAATAAAAAAAAAGGTCGTAGGTTTATCGAACACTTGTGTGTTGGGGTTTTTGTCGTCTAGTGTAGCAGTTCGGTGTCACGGGTTGTGAGAAAGGTGAAAAGAGCACATGGAACTGAGTCACGGCAGCAACACAGAGTCTCTTTTTTTTTTGGTGATTGTGTTGAGACACATTTGGACCAACCATAACTCTTACTTTTTTTGTAATAATCTTTTCAATTTCATATTCACGTAACATGTTCCTAGATTTCTAAATGAAATATTTTTATATTATCTAGTATGTGTTAAGGTTATGCATGAAGACAAATCAACAAAATGCAAAACACGAAGACTATTTTTCACGTTCAACTTGCATATTCTGATACTCATATGCGTGAACATTTTAATTTTGTATTTGGAATCGCTAGATTAAGAAAAGAGTAAAAAATTCGTAGAGTTTTATTTTATATTTTAGTGTATGTGTATATTTTCCGCTTCTATATGTTGATATATATTTTTCATCTAAATATGTACAAATTTTTTTGAAATATATAAAAATTTTCTGTTAAAAATTTGACAAAATTAATTAATTTTTACGAATTTTAAATTTTGCAATCATCGTTGTTATAAAACTAGATGGATTGAAAAGAGTAAGTAACAAGCATGTGAATTAATAATTGTAGCTTGTTCTAACTTTTTCAATGTCGTAATCTTTCATATATTATTGATTGCTGAGTTGTCATTTTAATTTGTGGTGATTAAAAAGACAGTGAAGTCAAGATTAGGTACATAGATAGATACGTCTCAAAAGAGAAGTACAAGTAACACCAGTCTACCACTCTACTAGTGAATGACAAATCAGATTCCAAGCGACGTCCGTCTGATGGCACACATTCTAGAAACATATTGCGTATATTCTTTTCTTTATGTTCCGGCTGAGAGAAAGCTCAAACTTGGTGATTTTGTTCTTTTTTCTGTTGGTGCCACTGTCTTCATTCTCATCAAGATTAGTAAAAATGGTGTTTTTGTTGTTGCCAGTTGTTCCATATATGAATCTAGGCGTCTTAGGTTTCGACAATCGCTGAATTTTCTCCCGATAAGTTGGGTACCAGTTATTCGGTATGATGTATAGTGTGATCAGGACGCCGAAGTTGATGTTTCGTCACAAGAACGTTTTAATATCGTTCTCTTTGGTTTGGTAGTAGTAGACCTCGCTCTGCTTCCACACGAACCTTAGTGTAAACAAGGAAAACATGCAATACTTAGGTTTGGTGGATTAGACTTCTTATTGCATGCATATTCTCTTCTTATACCTATTCCTCTTCATTTATGTGAGTGTACATTAATTTTTTCGGTTTTTTTTTTTATAGCCTTAGTTATAACTTATATATGAGAACTGAAGTATATGAAGCCTTGAAAGTTCTCCGGGGAAGACCATTTTCGATTTTCTTTCTGGCAATACTTGTTAATCATTTCACATTCTTAGCTTTCTTGATCAAGAATTCAGGATTATATAAGGTTGTTAACATGTCTTGAAGTCTGATTTTAGGTGTAATAGGGAATGAAGCTCCCAGTATCAATGGTATCTAATTATTGGTTTGATTGGTTTACCTAGAGAATTTTACAAGGAAGCTCTCGGATTGCCAAAACTTAACCAGTAAGTTAACCGATCAATTAACTGAGACTCCGTAGAGTCATCCTAGGCTATTTTTTAATTAATGTGCAAGGATACATGAGTGAATATCAATATATATATTTTTTAATATATTTTGGGTTCTATCCTTTTAATTTTATTTATTTAAAATTTTAATTCCTACAAAATTGCACTAAAAGCAATCAGTAAAATATGATAAATTGACAAAATCGAGTTTTTTTATAGAAACTAATTAATGCTACCTAAATTCCTTAATAATAGCAAATTTATTAATAGCAAATTTATTTTCTATATATGTATCCCAAAATAAAAAATAAAAAAATAAAGAGAAATACCCTAAAATAGCACTACTTTGGGTTTTTGTTCCAAAACTAGCACACACGCTGGAATGTTTCAAAACTAGCATTTCTTAATATTGAGTAATTAATAGAGAGAAATTATTTAAAAAAACTCAAAAAAATCAAAACCAGATCTCTGTTACATTTCTGTCCGGCGAATCTTGAAGAATTTTCCGATCAGAGATCTTCATTTCTGATATCAGATTTTCCCGTGAAGCTTCAGTCAGGTACTAAATCCGTTGGCTTATCTTTCAATTTCTCTTTCTTCTTCTTCGATTTCAGAGTTTGAAATTGTTGGGTTATCTTTCTTCTTCTTCGATCGATAGCTTCAATCATCGATTTCAGAGTTTGAAATTATTGAGTTCTCTGAAATTCAGGAAGAAATTTGTGACTTATGCCTCTATATAGATGAATTAGCAGATTCAGTAGTTTTGTTGTTCTGTGATTTTGGTTTTGTTGGCTTGATTGTAGAATGTTGGAGATATACTCTGTTTTTGGTGAGTGGAAACTTAATGACAAGCTTCATTGGAGATTTTTCATCGATACAAACAAAAACAAAGGTGGATCACTTTGTGAAGTTGCTGAGAATATCACATACAAGGATCTAGTTAAGACTGTTTTTAAAGATTTCGGACTTGATGGTCTAGTTAAAGAGATTTCACTAAGCTATGAACTTCCAAGGATGAAATTAATGGTAGAAGATTCTCCTCCTATCTTCATTTGCAATGACCGCCAAGTGTGCACTTTCATCAGAAAGATACAAGAAAATCCTGGAATAGGACGTTTGTGTGTATCGGTAAGTACATGACTCTTACTTTTGTTTTTACCGTAACTTTCTTATACTTAATTCTTCATAGTTTTATAACTTAATTCTTGTTGTAGGAATTTGATCAATCATTTGGTAGTGACATCTCAGTTTCTAAGCCACATGGTGATACATGCTCAACCGCTGAAAAAGCAAAGACCAATAATTCATTTGCTTTGCCTGCTGCTCGAGATCCTATTCTGATCCCTGCAGGAAGTTCACATACGACTGCACATGAAACACACAAGGTTAGATTCATTAATATAAGTTTTTAGACAAGATTCCTATATTTTTAGGAAACCCTTCCTAAATCACAGAAATGATGAATATCAAGAATTTTAAGGATGAACTCCTTAGGAACGCTTCAAGAATAAAGCTATAGTTACTTGCAAATGTTATTTTTCATTTACTAATCTTTTTATTTTTCTAGGAACTTGATCGGTCTATTGGAAGTGATGTTTCTACGACATATAATGATATAGAGATCTCAACAGCTGAAAAAGGAATAGGATCTTTTTTAGAGAATTTGGTTCCTGCTCCAGATCTCTTTCCTATATGTATGGTAAGTTCACATTCGGCTCGAGGGGCTGATGATATATATGTGGACAGATATTTCAAGAATAAGGAAGAGTTGATGTTCAAGATGAGAAACTGAGCACTTGAATGGAAGTTTAAGTTCAAAGTTCGATGGTCAAACAAAACTAGAGTTATTTTGGGATGTGTTGATGATAAATACAGTTGGCAATTGCGTGCGACTAGGCTACAATCATCTGAATTCTTTGTGGTGAAGAAGTATTGTCATGAACACAATTGTGACACAACCCACAGGAATGCCAACCATAGACAAGCAACTGCAAAGTTGCTTGGGAGTTTTTACTGCAACAACTATGGAGAAAAGAAAGTTGGTCTCAAATAAAAAAAGATTATGGAGTTGGCCAGAAAAGATCATAGAGTATACATACCATACAAAAAAGCCTGGAGAGCAAAAGAGGAAGGTCAGAAATTGGTTAGAGGCACTGCTGAGGATAGTTATTTAAATATAGCGAAATGGTTGTACATGGCAAGGGAAAAAAATCCAGGAACAATTGCTTATCTTGAGTTGGATCCTTTGAAGAATTTCAAATACGTATTCATCTCATTTGGCCAGTCGATTAGAGGTTTTTCTTTAATGAGAAAAGTGATTGATGTTGATGGTACATTCCTAAAAGGAAAGTATAAGAGAACTTTGCTAGCAGATACTGCAAAAGATGGAGATTAGCACTTATACCCGATAGCATTTGCCATTGTTGATTCAGAAAATGACATTGCATGGAATTGGTTCTTTAGGTGTTTGCTCACTCTCATCCCTGATGCACCGGATTTGGTATTTGTTTCTGACCGTGCTCAATCCATTGAAAAAGCAATCTCAAAATTGTATCCAACATCCCATCATGGCATTTGCAAATTTCATCTCAAAAACAACATCAAGGTAAAGTTCAGGAGTAAAAGCTTTTTGCCTCTTTTCGAATCAGCAGCTAATACTTTTACGTTTCATGAGTTTGAAGGTGTTTTTAGGGATATACAGAATTCTAATCCAAAACTGGCCAAGTATTTAGAAGAGGCTGATTTCAGGAAGTGGGCTCGTTGTTATGCACCATCTAACCGCTACAATATTATGACAGCCAACATTGCTGAGTCATTGAATTCTATGTTAAAGGATCCTCGAGAGCTGCCAGTGATTTCACTTCTTGAGACAATATAACCCTTACAACATGGTTTCATGAGCGACGAGAAAAAGCTGCCAAACACAACAAGCGTGCTACACCAAATGTTACAGATGAGATAATATTAAGGTTCAGTAAGGCAATGAAACTAGATGTTTTTCAAGTCGATCAACATGAGTTTGAGGTCAAAGATGATAGGAATAAGTTTGTTGTTCACCTAAAGAACAAGACTTGTACCTGCTGCGTCTTTGACATTGAAAGGATTCCTTGCATTCACGCCATTGCTGCTGCAAAGCGTACAAACATGGATGAATACAAACTGGTTGATCATTTCTATTTGACAGATATTTGGGCTAAAGCATATGCCGAGAGCATTCATCCAAGTGGAGATGTGAAGAATTAGGTATTTCCACATTCTGTAGCTGAATACTTCTGTGCTCCACCACAAACTAGGATAAAGAGTGGGAGACCGCCAAAAAAGAGAAAGAGATCAGTTGGAGAGTTTGGTGTACCAGGTTCTAAATCTCAAATTCATAAGTGCAACAGATGTGGTAATGAAGGACATAATAAAAGTACTTGCAGATTCCCAATATGATGATTTTTATGCATTTGATTTTTTACAAATGTTACTAGATTTATCCAGCAACACTCTACAGCCTACAGATGTAAATTTCATAGCATACTGATATTCATAAGATAGTTTCATGAAGGGTATCCTAAGTTTCAAGTAGTCCTTCCTGAATATTATAAATTTTAAACAAATGTGTTTTTCAATCTCTATTGTGTGTGTGGTGAGTGTTTCTTTGTGGGGTGTGTGTGTTTTTGACCTCAACCCTTCCTAAATACCATTCAGTCTTTACCTAATCCATTCCTAAATATTTCATGATATATACTGAAGGTTATAACTAATTCTCGAATAACAGACTTTGGCCTACTGGTTACTCTCCCACTTGTAATTAGACGATGTCACGTGTTCGAACCTCCTGGATGGCTTTGAGGAAAGCCATCTTGATTTTTTAAAAACCATTCCTGAATATTTCACCATATATTTTTATGTCTTACAACTATAATCGAATAATAGGCTTTGGCCTACTGGTTACTCTCCCACTTGTAAATTCGCGAAGTCGCGGGTTAGAACCTCTGGATGTGCATTTGAAGAATGTCATCCTGATTTTTTATAATCTCGTCTTAAATGCCATAATTGATATGTCACCATATATATTAAAGTTTATAACCAACTCCCGAATAACAGGTTTTGGTCTACTGGTTACTCTCCCACTTGCAAATTCCCGATGTCGTGGGTTCGAACCTCCTGGATGCGCATTTGAGGCATGCCATCCTTATTATTATTATTTTTTTTGAGGAATGACATCCTGATTTTCTCTAAACCCTTCCTAAATAACTTACATTCTTTCCCTAATCTGTACAAATACCATCCAGATGTGTCATAATCTCTTCCTAAATGCCATAATTGATATATCACTATATATATTAAAGTTTATAACCAATTCCTGAATAACAGGCTTTGGCCTACTAGTTACTCTCCCACTTGTAAATTCGTGAAGTCGTGGGTTCGAACTTCCGGATGTGCATTTGAGGAATGCCATCCTGATTTTTTATAATCTCTTCCTAAATGCCATAATTGATATGTCACCATATATTTTAAAGTTTATAACCAATTCACGAATAACAGGCTTTGGCCTACTGGTTACTCTCCCACTTGCAAATTCCCAATGTCGCAGGTTCGAACCTTCTGGATGCGCATTTGAGGAATGCCATCCTCTTTTATTTTTATTTTTTTTTATTTTTTTGAGGAATGCCATCCTGATTTTCTCTAAACCCTTCCTAAATAACTTACGTTCTTTCCCTAATCTGTACAAATACCATCCAAAATAAGAAAAGTGTCACAAAACACACCATTTACTAAGTATCTTTAACATTTAAATCATAATCTCAAAAAACATAACATATGATTTCAATAAATCCATTGTAAATTTATAAATCCATAGAAAAGTCTACCATATGAAAACAAAAATCAACCTCTAAACAACTCAATCTTCTTAAGTATGATATCATGATAGATATCAAAGCATAACTTGGCTCTTATATCTTCTGAAAGCTCTTCTTGAAGTCTACTCATCATCTCTTCTACGCCCATTGAATGACATTCCACCATTTTAAGAATGAATAATCCACAATTTGCATCAATCTTAATGCGACGAAAGAATCTTTTAGGGCACAAGACTTTAAATGGAGTCAGATCAACTGTTCCTCTGTATCTTTCAGTGCCTAAGAGATATGGTATCATCTCTGCAATACACACAAATAGTTATCAGAAATATATCATAAGCATAAGATTCACATCATAATCAAATAAGTTCTTACCTGCAATTGGTATAACATGAGTTTTCACCAAGTCACCTTTACTCTCATGAGTTCAACAATCAAAAACAGTAATCTTCCTGAACTTGAAGCTTATTTCCATACCAATGAATTGTTTGTATGTAGAGTTATAGGCAATACCATAAATTCCATCGAGATCCTGCCACTTCTTAGTAGGAAGACAAACCGAAGACAACTTCCCACTCACAATATCATTGACTTCTTTTGGAAACACAAATTGTGATTTAAAGTTATCCTTCTTGAAATTGAAGTATGCAGCTTTCATTTTTGAAAAGAAGTCTGGCCTCACAAAGGTTGATTTCGGAAGTCTCTTGTTGTGAAAATAAATGGGATCCTGGTTTCTTCTCAACCAAAATAATCCCAAAGCTGCATCAGTATGCTACATTTAAAAGAAGAAAAAGACTTTTAGGATAGCATTTATGAGTCTAGCCAACACAAAAGAAACCGAAACAAATTTGTGAGCAGTACCGTTTCTTGCAAATTCATCTCTGGTCTCCCCAGAAAATTTAACCAATGTGAGGTTAATGGTTGTGCATCCGTTATCACCCTGAAATTATCAAAAAGCATTGTCTTATACTTGGATAAAAACTTACTTTTAAAAATTGACGAGAATTTTTAAAACATCACACTAACCCTGGTCTGATATTTGAGCTCTTCCAAGAATTTAATTCTTCAATGTCATTGAAAGTTGGAGACAGGAAAGGGTTGAACATTGGATAAATAGCAGAAGTGGCAGGGTTTCTTGGTGCTTTATATGGAGTAATTGTTGAAAATGATGGAGTTGTAAGCTGATTGCTTCGCCTTGGAACATGGTTCTTACCATCACCATCACCATCAACTCTTTGCTTCTTTCTTGGAATAACAATTTTATCTTTCTTATCCAGCTTTCTCTTTTTTTTCCTGAAATCAAGATGTAACAAAGAAACGTGTTTATGAATGTCTTCTTTGTACTTTTTACAAAAATCAGCAATGATATATACAAAACAAACAAAAACTGAATTAAATTGACATACCTCAGGTGAACTAAAACACTCAAGATCGAATGATGGCCCCTCGTCACATGATTTATCTTTGATGTCCTTTTGGAACATAAAAAACATATGAGAAAGTTAAAAACAGATGGTGTTGTGGATTTTGTTTGCCTTATTATAATTAATTGTCATGCTATACCTTCTCTTTTGGATTCTGTTTGTCTTCTTTTTCTTTATCAAGACCATCATTTAGATTCTCACCTTCATCACTTTGATTGTCATCTTCTTCCTCACCACCTTCCTGAAGAAGGTTCTCTTCATCACCCTACAAGCAAACAACGTTTTAGGAACCTTTATTAGCTTAAAAAGACTTTCCTATAAAATTAAATAACAGGAAAAAGTTGTATAATAAATCTTACATCAATAGCTGAATCGAGCTTCTGGGTCATCTCCTCAGTTTAGGTCATTTCCTCATTTGCTAAATTGAGTTTTTCGGTTAACTCCTCTGTTTGGTTTAACTCATCCGTTTGGGTTTCGCTTGGAGTAAAGAACTGGAGATGAATTATTTCATTTGTCAATATAATGTGTTAGAATATTTATTAAAAGTTCTAAGAATCATTTCATTTACCTCAGCAGTTAAAACTTCTGGATTTGGTTCACCTTCATTCTCTCTATGCAAGAACCATATTTGTTCTTTTCCAAAAAATTCTTCTTTCTTTGATTTGTCCATCAAAACACTGATTCCTTTGTCAAGAATTGCTCGCACTCTTCCTTTGCTCCATTTGTTCTCATACCTAACTTTAACTTCTTGCAGCAATAGTAGCTGAAAAAAACATTAAAAGCTTTTAGCAAATTGATTAAGAATACTTTCCCAAACATTCAAAATACAAGTACAAAACCAATTCTTACCTCCTTATGAATATGAGTCTCAGAAGTCAGAGGCACATGCACTGTTTTTGTTCAGTGGGAGACCTGTTAGATGGTCGGATCCCATCACCTCACTGCAAATATAAATCGTTTTTAGGAAGCTTTAATGCATAATTAAGAATACTTTCCATAACATTCAAAATATAAATAAGAAACAAATTCTTACCTATTTAGGAATCTGAGTCTCAGATGTTTGAGCCACATGCACTGTATTTTGTTCAGTGGGAGAACTGTTAGTCGGACGGATCCCATCACCACTCTGCAAATACAAATCATTTTTAGGAAGCATTAGTACCTCTATAGGAATCTGAGAGTCAGCAACCTGAGTCACATGCTCAGCGCATGGAGAACTGGGGAATGGAGGCTTTGTAATTAAAGAACTGGGATATGGAGGCATTCCACTATCTTGGTGTAGATCCTACAACACAAAATGAAAACGGTTAGCAATTACATGCATGAAAAAAATTTCAAAATAAAAGTTAAAAAACTTGTAAACTTAGAATTATTGCACTGCAACAGAAAATGAAAATAGTCACTGTTACTTGTAAGAAAAAAAATATAAATTTAGAAATATTGATAAACATATCCTTACTGTATCATTTGCTTTTGCCGCAACAAGTTTTTTCACCTCGTCCTCTATTTTGGATATACGTTGATTTGTTTTGTCAAACCCCTCCTTGACAACTTTGGAAAGCTTGTCTATCATTTCTACAAGTGACTCTCCTGAAGATGATGCTTTACATTTCTCCTTGTGATGCAACTAATATGATCTCATCGCCATTTCTTCCATCACTTCTCCAATATCTAGCATTCCTTTGCTCTAATCATCGACTGTCATTCTATAACATTTCTCCACTAGCTCAACCAGTAAACTTAGGTCTTGATCATCATTGTCTTCCATTGAAACTGTGTCTTCTGGATCCTCTGGTATTGAAGGTAAAGTGAGGAATACCTTCGGCTGCACCCACAAAAATTGATTTAGGCTGACATTCCCAAATTACTATAAATGCTTTCCAAATAACTATAAATCTTTCATGAAAGTTTAAGAGTAGATGCATAACTTACATTATCTGATGCTTCAATGCTTTCCACCTGAGCAATTGATGGATTTCCTATGTATGTGTATTTTTCACATAAGAATGCAGTCGGTCTCTCCATTGCACCCAGTCTGCTATATGCCGTTTGTAGTTGTGGAACATATTCAAGGATCCAAATAACAAAAGCCAATGGAAATCCTTGTAAATCATACTTCGGCTTCAGTAAATTTGATACAGTATTCTTCTTCGGTGGTGTGACATTCTTCTTAATGGATCCAATCAGCATATTGTACGCCTCTCTCCCCCATGGGTAACTCATCATCGAATTAACATCCTTTGCAATGTTGAGGTATGTTTGAGGAAACTTGCAACCTTTGTACATTTGCAAGAATATGCTTTCAATAAGCACCAGCATTGCAAGACAGAATCTTTTATCTGATTCGTTGCTGTCAGTGTTTTTAAGCACTCTACCACCTCTTCGACAGTGTGCCTCTGTTTGTTGTTAACAACAGCATCTTCATTGCCATCCCATTCAGAGCACTTAAGGCCAGTAACCATATGAAATTCTCTTATTGAGAATCTCAAAGGTTGTGCTCCAAAATAAAACCAAAGTTCATCTTCCTTCAATGTGTGTAAGCTCCTGCACAACACGCTGTGTACCATCTTCCCTGACATGGTCAAACCTCTTGTGCTAGCTTTCAGAATTGGTCCTAAGAATGAATCACTAATCCTCCCGAAATCATCAGAGAGGATGCCTTTGACTGTCTTGATGTACTCGTACATTTGAAATTGGTTAATTATGATTTCTGACTTTGGCTCCTCTCCTATCACGAATTGTAGCCTAGGCAGTTTTACACTTGTTGGGAAAGAATCGCCCATTTTCCTGCAATATAAATTTGAGATCAGTAATCTATCATGTTCGAACCCAAAAAAATACACACTCAAAATCATATAAGTGTAATCCATCATGAATTATCTATTTTACTTCCTTATTTTTATTCAATCCTTCTTGAATAACAGTATAACACACTCAAAATCATAACACACACTTAAAAATGGTCTAACATTTTTGAACCGAGAATAACACAATCAAAATCATAAAAGCAATGAAACCTAAAAACTGAAATAATCTACAACCCACAACAATTTCAAGATATTGTTTCATTAAATTCACAAAAACTCAAAAACAACAAGAATTTAATTGAAACCCACAAGAATCTTACTTAATTTTGCATTGAATTGATTTAGGATTTAAGAAAATCAAAATTAGCACACATAAAGTCAAGAAAAATAATCCTAAAACGAAATATCTTGAGAGAATGGTGGCTTAACTACAGCCACGACGAGAAGAAGCGAGTCGAGTCGAGTTTGTTGAATCAGATCTCTTGGAGAATTTGAAAAGATGGTGTATAAGGCGTCGCGATTCGAAATACTGAGAACATGAACGGCGTGAGGATGCGAGACAACAATATAGCAGCGATGAGATAGGTCGGTAAAGCGGCAAGCCTCCGGTAACCGCTATATCAGATTTTTGGAATGAGGCAACGAAAGGAGATGAAGAAGAAGTCGATTTCGAGAATGATCTGTTGGGCTTTGAAATTTTTTTGAGAAAAATAAAACTGGGCTCTAGTTTTTGTTAGCCCAAACCTCTTTCTCTTCATTTTAACTTTGTGCTAATTTTGTCATTTTTAAGAGTCAGTGCTAACTTTGGAACAAAAACCTAAATTTGTGCCATTTTTGTCAATTGTCCAAAAATAAATCATTAAACTATCTATTGTTAAATTAAATCTATATATACATTTTTAAATACATTTTGGGTTATACCCTTTAAGTTATACTTATTTAATTTTAAAAAAAGTTATTTACAAAGTTAATCTTTAAAAGTTTCATAAAAAGACAATAAATAAAAATATGGGAAATCAATTTAATAAACAAAATCAATTTAATGTTCATGTATAAGAATTATTATAGATAAATAAATCAATTATGAAAATTTAACACCATTCAATCGAAACAATCAGTTATTAGTAGGATTTTTAGAGAAAAGGAAATCCATTATGATGATTTAATGCTATGTAACATATATAAATCGAAATAAATTCCAAAGTTTCTAAAATTATTAGACATGCAATCAAGAAAATATAGCAAATTAAAACAATCAAAATACAATTATATGATCTCAAAGACTAAAGAAAAGTGACAAAACTAACAAATAAATATAATTTAAAATTTAAATGTTAATTTTAAAAATATTATCATGCGGTGTACCGCGGGTTAAAATCTAGTATATATACATTTTTGGAGATATTTATAAAATAAATCATGAAGTTGACACTTATTTACAGACATGCTATTGACATTAAATAATTAATTTAATAAAAAAATTAACACTATTTATATTCAATTTTTTTATAGAAATTAAGTGTTTTAAAAGGTAACAAACATAATTGTAAATATATACAGATTTTATTTCCTTATTTTGTAAGGAGGTGAGTGAAGAGCTATTGTTCTTTAAAAATTTGAAAAACTGATTTGATAAAAATGACTTTTAGCCTCAAATACTATATTTTACTTTCACGGGTTTCGTATGATGAGTTTTTGCGAATTAAAAATCTTTGAACATGTTCTGTGATCCGTCTTTTTTTTTTTACTCAAATAGGTAACATATTGCTTAAACAGAATCATTACATAAAGGTTCGATTAGCCACCCGGGCTTTGTACAAGATTCAACATAATAAATGGTACTTTGACAACCAAATTTTGCTAGTGTATGAGCAACAACATTATATGATCGCTTTACAAAAATACACGCAAATGTATGGAATTTTGATCTCCAAAGATTAATGTCACGAATAGCCCTCGGAATAAAATCCGAACCCGATTACCCAACCCGGTACCCGACCCAAAAAACCGGGTTTGGGTTGGGTTCGGGTATAGCTATAAAACTCTATTGGGTTCTATTTTCCAGAACCTGTGGGTTCGAGTTAGGGTTGGATAATACCCGATACCCGTTCGGGTACCCATAGAACCCGAGGAACATAACACTAAACCACTTAGGGATCTTTTTTTCTCACTTATCAGTTTGTACTTTGTCGATTCAATTTCCTAAAATCTCTCGAGGTTTGATACGATATCGATTCATATATATTCATCATCCTATTCCAAAGACAAACCTGGAAACCCTTGCTGTGGCTAACTTTGCGGAGACCTTACCGTTGCCGCTGAAGGAGATAAACTCACCACCGTCTGCCTTGTCACGAAATCACTCAGAGGTATGACTTCTGATTTTTGAGGGTTCTTCTTCTTTCTCGAGTAACTTCTCAATCGATTCAATTATGTGATTCTTTTGATTTAAACGACAAACAAATTTCTATAGTATCGAGTATAGACTTTTAGTAAATTAGATTGTCACTTCTCTAATTCTTGTTTGTTTCTGTGAAAACAAAAGCTTAATCTTTAAATTGATTTTTGTCTCTAGATTGTTATACTCAATACTCAATAGAATGTTTACTTAATTTGTTACTAATTTTGTCACCTTCTTGTGTTGTTAATGGCTTTTGTAATTTTGATAATCTATTGATTATCGTTTCTAAAGATTAATTGGTTTGTTTGTGTTTTTAAAATGCAGATGGCATCTTCTGCTGAGCCAAATCCTCCAGATGATTGTGTTGATTTGAGTGGATCCGAATTCGATGATGATGTTTAAACTCCGGTTTCTGAAAATAAGAGGAAGGGGAAAGAGAGAGTTAGTGACGATGGAGGAGGTACTAATTCTGGTAAGAGGATGAATACAAGATCATGGGTTTGGGATCACTTCACCAAGATGGGACCAAAACAGGACAAATGCCAATGTCAATACTGTGGGAGAAACTTGTCTTGTGAGACTAAAAATGGCACTTCTACAATGAAGAAGCATCTCGAATTGTTATGCAAACAATTCAAGGTATGGAAAGATGCTAACGGTAATGATCCAACTCAAACTGTTTTTACTTCTGATGGTGCTGGTGGTAGTCTTCGGGCAGTTAAAGTTTCAGAAGCAATATTTAGAGAGGCTACCAATGAGTTGATGGTACTTGCAGAGCTACCCTTATCATTCGTAGAGTGCTTGGGTTGGAGACATTTCTGCTCCAAGGCTCAAATGTATAAACCTCATTCTAGGAGGACAGCATCGAGAGATATTATGGAGATTTATGTCAATAAGAAAGCAGCTATGAAGAAGATTCTTGGGCAGAACCGACAGAGGCTGTCATTGACTACGGACATATGGGTTTCAACAACTACTGGAGCGAGTTATATGGTAATAACTGCTCATTTTGTGGATGCTATGTGGAAGTTAAGGAAGATGGTCATAGGATTCAAGAATGTTGATGATCATAAGGGTGAAACAATCTATAATGTTCTCCTTAAGTGTCTAGCCGAGTGGGATATACAGAGAGTGTTCTGCATCACAGTAGATAATGCTACAGCAAATAGTTCTGCTATGACTAAATTTAAGAAAGCTTTGAAGAACAGTGGAGATGATGCATTGATATTGAAAGGTAAGTATATGCATTTGAGGTGTGCTGAACACATATTGAATTTGGTTGTGAGAGAAGGTTTACAAGAGGTTGACAGTAGTGTGGCTGGAATTCGAAATGGTATTCAGTATGTGAGAGCTACAACAAATAGACTCAAATCATTTGATTTGCGACTTGAGGCGGTGAAGATTAAAAGGGGAAGTGTACCTTTGGATGTGAAAACAAGATGGAACTCGACTTACCTCATGTTAGATCAAGCTTTGAAGTTTAGATTGGCATTTGAGAGGATGGAGGCTGAAGATAAAGTGTATAATGATTACTTTCTAGAAAAGGTGGATGGAAAGAAAAGGATTGGACCACCTATGCCATCTGATTTTGATGAAGTTGAGAGGTTGGTTTCTACTCTTGTCATATTTTATAAATCCACATTGGTTCTTTCAACTTCAAATACGGTTGCCTCTCATAAACTCTACAATGAGATAGTTTTTGTTACTAACAACCTGACTGAGTTAACCACGAATACAGATCCTGAAGACGGTTTGAAAAAGAAAGCTTTGTCTATGTTAACAAAGTTGGCAAAGTGTTGGGATCCATTTGGAGAACAAGTTGAAATGAATAGGCTGGTGATAGTAGCAAGTGTTTTTGATTCTAGAAAGAAAACGAAATTTGCTGAGCTCTGTTTTGATGTTTTGTATGGGAAAGGCAGTATTGATTATGCACATCTTTTAGATGATTTGAATAATATCTTGAAGGACTTGTATGATGAGTACAGTAGAAACAGTTTAGTAAACAAGTCTGGTTCATCTTCTCAGTCACATGGTTCATCTTCCTAGTCGCAGTCCCGAGAGCAAGTTGCACCAGATTTTTGTTAGAAAGCAGGTATTGTTGACATGGAAAACGTATTTGATGAGATGGTCATTGATTCCGAATTATCCACCCACCCGAGGTAGAATGGTTTTGAGGATTAAAAGCTGCATCAAAATTACATTTGACCATATGATAGTTTGGTTTAGACCAAGAAGATATTTGTGAAGTGCTGTGTATCGGACGTATGTTATCAGTATGTATTATTGTGTCTTTCCATTCTTTTGTCTCAGAAACAGCTTTCTAGATAGTAGTTGTGGGTCCTTCTCTGAAACCATCAAAAACCACACTATTTCTTGCTTTCCATATTCGCCATAGTAACCAAAAGGGTAGGTAGGATTCTTGTAAATTATTATTTTGAGTTGTTAGATTGAGTAGGAATTCAATAGATGACTCTGCATCTGTGTGCAATTGATTTGTGTATTGGGTGGAGATATTGGACATAAGCCAGACCATTTTTGCAAAAGGGCATGTGAAAAGGGCATGAAGAATTGTTTCATCCTCTTGATGACATCTTGGACAACTTGTGGTAATGTTCATACCTCTAGAACTTAAACGGGTTGTTGTTGGTAGAGCTTTAGATAGAACATGCCATAGGAAATGCTTGATTTTTGGTAATATTTTGAGTTTCCATATTTTGTTTTTCAGTTCAACTGAACTATGAGGAATATCTGGGAAAAGTTCAGGATCTAGAGGATTGTGGGTGAGGAGCCAATAGCCTGATTTAACACTATATTCTCCTGAAAGAGTGTAGTGCCATATCAACCTATCTGGTGTTTCAATTTGTGAAAGGTACTAGTCTTTGATAGCTGTTCTGTCTCCTACAATGATGTTAGAATCAATATAATTTGTATCCCAAGTACGGTAACTTCCAATCTTCTTTATTAGTGCCTCCGTGGTAAGATTTCCAGTTGGATCATTCGGTGTTATTGATCGAGGTAGGTGACCCGGTAGCACATTATCCTGTCCGAGGCGAATAGAATTACCATCACCTACTAAAAAACGTGATCCTTTTTTTATCAGGTCTATTCCATATAACAGAGAAGACCATCCGTAAGATTGATTTTTCCGTTCCTTCGCATCTAGCAGATAGTCATCCTTGTAATAGTGAGCTTTCATGACCTTTGCAAACAGAGAGTTTGGATATTTAAGCAATCTCCATGCTTGTTTGGCAAGTAGGGCATCATTGAACTTCTCCAAATCCCTGAATCCGAGACCACCCTCTTTTTTTGGATGTTTGAGTCTGTACCAAAATATCCACGGTATCCCTTTTTGATTTGAATTCCGATCCCACCAGAAGTTCATCAATAGGGACTCAATGTTTGATGTAACTCCTCTAGGCAACTTAAAACATGACATCGCATAAACATGCATCGAGACAGCAACGGTTTAAGCATTATTTCTTTTCCTGCTGATGACAGTCTTCTTGAACTCCAATGAGAAGTTCGTTTCTTAACTCGATCAATAATATATGTGAACATTTCTTTCTTCTTTCTCCCGAATTGTTCTAGAAGTCCTAAGTATTTGCCCCCTCCACCATAGTTTGGTATATTGAGAATTATCTTTAGCCTGTCTTGCGTCGAACATAGACTCGGGAACCAAATGTTATGATTGACTTCAATTTACTGATTTGCTGACCTGAGTAATATTCGTAGATGTCAAACACATCCTTTAAAGCTTGGCAGTTTCGTTTGTTCGCTTGACAAAAGAAAAGAGAATCATCAGAAAACTGCAGATGAGTGATGCTTGGAACACCATTCCCTATCTTTATTCCTCTAATATCTCCATCTATGACTCTTGAAGTTATAAGGTGGCTTAATATGTCAGAACAAAGTATGAAAAGGTATGGAGAAAGAGGATCCCCCTGACGTATTCCTCTCTCTGGTATTATGTTACCATGTGGTATCCCATTGATTAAAACAGAGTAGTTAACTGACTTAACAGCTGCCATTATCCATTTTATCCACTGATCACAAAAACCAAAAACCTTCATAGTAGTTTCCAAAAAGTTCCATTCAACTCTATCATATGCTTTACTAACATCAGTTTTAACTGCCATATATGTCTGTGAAACACGTTTACGAACTTTGAGGGAATGCATCACTTCATGAGCAATCATGACATTTTCTTGAATGATACGTCCTGGAATTAAGGCTGCCTGTGCTTCGCAAACGATTCCATTGAGGTGTGGTTTCAGTCGTTGAACTAAACACTTAGATACTATCTTGTATAGCACATTGCAAAGGGCTATAGGGCGATAATCAAAGAGGGTGGTGGGGTTATCAATCTTCGGGATCATAAAATATTTGTATGGTTGATGCTTGGTTTCATAACTGATGTTCTGAAAAAAGATTTGACTTCCTCAATTACATGTTTTCCTACGGTGTCCCAGCAACTTTTGTAGAAACGAGTTGTAAGGCCATCTGGTCCTGGTGACCTGTCATCTCCAATAAGGCAGACTGCTTCATAAATTTCTTTGTCACTAAATTCTCTTGTTAAGCTGATGTTGATGTCCTTTGTTACTGTCGCCTTAAAATCTGAAAACTCTGTTGGAGAGACTAAGTGACCGTTTGTGGCATACACACTGGTAAAAAACTCTTGCGCATGTTTTCCAATTTCCTTATCTCCATGAAAAAGGTTTCCTTTATAGTCCAGTATAGAAATGATTCTATTTTGTGCATATCTTGTTTTAGCAGAAGCATGAAAAAAACTGGTGTTTCGGTCTCCCTCTACCATCCATTGATTACGACTTTTCTGTTGCCAGTGTTTTTCCTCGTCAGCATAAGCTCTCGCAAGTGCATCATGAAGATGAGGGATTCGTTGTCGTATAAATCTCTGTGAACTTTCCATTGCCATGTTCAACTGTTGTTGGATCGACTGTATTCTGTGTTCAGCATTGAGTTGAGATCTACACTTAAGATTTGCCATAGCTTGTCTACAGCTTGATATTCTTTGTCCTATAGGGATATCAACATTGTCATTCCTCATTGTCCAACCTTGTTCAACCACCGATTTAAAGGTGGGGATGTCGCACATTCTCTTATCAAATTGGAATGTTCGTCTCCGATTATATTGGTTATTATAAAAATGAAGTAACAAAGGCTTATGATCAGATCCAGTATACTCCAAAAATTCAAGTTCTGCATTTGGAAAGTTTGCTCGACCTGGTGAATTGATCATTGCGCGATCTAGGCAGCAGTGAATAGTATGATTTTGTCTCTCACCCACCCAAGAGAATCTAGCATCTCGAGATCGAACATCTAATAGATCACATATAGAAATCATATCTCTAAACTCTCTGAAGCTCCATTCAGCTCGTATTGGTCCTCCTATTTTTTTCTGGTTTAAATTATCTCATTGAAATCACCCAAAAGAACCCAAGAATTTATTCTCGATGGTGACAAGTTTTTGAGTCTATTCCATAGATTATACCTTTCACTTTGGACTGGATGGCCATACACACAAGACAAGTAGAAAAAGTTATTATTGAACGTTACAGTGGTGTCAATAAGTCTCTCATCCTTGGAAATTAAGGAGAGAGACACATGATCTTTCCACAGCAGAGCCAAACCACCACTCCTCCCTTGAGGGGGTACAGTAATTAAGTTAGAAAAACCTAGATCATCCTTAAGTTTACATAATACATCACACTTGTTTAAAGTTTCAGAAAGAAAAAGTACATCACACTTAATAGTTATACATAGTCTTCTAAGTCGAGATTTAGTCAGCGGCGGTCCAATGCCTAGACAGTTCCAGGAGAGGACTCTCATATTGGATCTGGGGGTATCGGGCCCCCGCGCCTCCGTTGAATCCATTAGCAGCCGAATAAGTTCTCACTGAAACTCATGGTTTAACTTTCTTATGGATTTGACTCAGGACCGTCATCTCCTCAGCAGCTTCGGCTTTGTTAAACTCACCCTCAAACCTCACTCTCTTGCGCTTCATGAAGACGAATTCTGATTGAGCATTGTCGCTGTCTGCATCAAGTACACTTGTTCCCTGAACGACTTTCCCCTTGTATTTAGCATGAAGGTAACGTAGACGTTCTGCAGTCAAGTCAGTATCTTCAAATAGACTTGGTAGAGTGGAAGATGATACAGAGTGAACTCCTACGGATGGTGAAGAAGTTGTGAGTGGAGGAGGCATCTGAAGCCCTAGAATGAGAGTCGCCGGATCAATCGTTTGCAGAGTAGGACTTGCGGACATATCATTTCCATCATCAAAAGGATCATTTCCTCCATGATCATTTTCCGAATCTCCAGGATCAGAATCATCATTCGCATCAAAGAACAATGGACACTCCTTGGCATCATGTTTCAATGATCCACATTTTTCGCAAAAGTTACGTAACTTTTCATTTCGGAACCTAACAATTGTGTTTTCTCCCACAATAAATTGGATTTCTTTTGAAACCTAAGAGGGTTTTCGAGATTCCAATCTACCTTAACACGGACTGTCCCTACTTGGTTGACATTTTCATCATAATCAACTTCCGTCACAAACGATAATCGGTTCCCCAACCACCTAGCCATAGCATTCGTAAGATAGAGGATAGGAATACCTTGAATTTGAACCCAAAATGGGATGATTTGCATTGTTTCTTCACTGATGTTACGGAACCATCTATGGGTGGATAGCATCCAATCATTGAATGACCAGGGCCCTTGGCGAAGCACCAAGTTCATTGATTCTTCAGTTTGAAATCGAAATTGGACACACCCTCCATCAATTAACCGACCCACACATTCGTCGGCTAGACCCCAGACACGGGGCATCTGTCGAATGAGAGCACGGAGATTCTGGTTACGTGGATTCACTGGCGTGACAACAACAGAATAACGGTTAATGGCAGCCGCTCTGGAAGTGAACTCTGGAGGGAGAATGACTGGAATGTCGTCGATTCCCAAATCGAGATCTTGAATTGATTTTCTTAGGTAATCACTCATGGTTTGTGTTGTCGTGATGAAAAGGAGGGAAATCGGATGAGTAATTGGAGAATAACAAGGGAAGATGAAGGATTTATAGTAGATCCATGGCGGTTTTGGTTGATAGTTACTCCTCGGAAATAGAGGAGACAGAAAACCGTCAATTGTACCAGACAGAATAAAACCGCCAACAAAGAACATAAGGCTTGTAAATGAAATCTTTGTGGTCAGAATGGGCGTCCTGATCGCAGAAGCAATCAAAGAAACGAAACGGTATGACAAAGTCTCTCTGTCGCACTCAGAATCGCCTCGAGAGAGAGACAACATTTTTTTTTTGCCCCGACATCATCTATGGAGTTGATTCCATATATTAAATAATGTGTTGTGTGATCCGTCTAGCATGACGAATTTGGACTATAGAACCAACACTAAAACTATTAGTTTATTTCATATAATATAGATTTGTAGTCATAGTTTAGAAAATTAACTTATAAATTATTTAATATATGAACTACAAAATATTACACATACTACAACATAAAATTGTATACACATAAAAATATACACTAACATACCATATATGCATATACTTCTGTTTAATTATAGAAAACATAACTAAATGTTTTAAAATTTTATGTCTATCTAATAATAATTTTAATGTAATTAGGTTATAAACTGTATAAAACGTAAGAAAAAGAAAAAACAGTCTAAACAAAATTATAAATTAAATAGATAAAAGTTAATTAATTGGAAATTTAAAAACTAAATAAATTAAAATTTATTATTTAAAATACAATAATTTATAATTTAATCACGCGGTGTACCGCGGATGAAAACCTAGTTTATAAGTATAAGTTGGTGCGAGAACAAGAAATATGCAGCATATTTGAGTGACCGACTATCTTTTTTTTTCACATACTGTAAATTTAATTTAATTTAACCATTTTTTGATTGGTCAACTAGAAAATTTAGAACCATGAGTTAAAAGATTGACTTAATTATTTTGGATAAGATATTTTTTCTTTAATTTTTACAAATAATATTTGAAAATGGAAATAAATCTAATTTTAAAAGTAAATATTTGTCTTGGATTAAAAATAAGTGAACTATATTTAGTGTTTGAGCAAAAGTAACCGGTTCGTAAGAGTCTACGGAAAACAAGAAATCTAGGTGGAAAGGTATCTCTTTATTAATTAAGATGTTGATAACAAGTACAATAAACAAGCCACAACTAATCAACTAGAACCCTAATCTTGCTCTTAAGTCGGTTGTTGTGGTGTGCTAAGCCTCTTATACTTGCTCCTTATTTTCGTGTCCTTTTCCCTTTGAGAGATCGTTTATCTATAAGATTTCTTATCCCTAATTCTTTGTAGGAACCGTCTTCTTCCTTTGATAACTTCCTATTTTATTAATGGTAAGTTTCCAGTTGTTTGTCTCCTATCGTGGGTGTTGGTTGATTAGTTCTTGGTGTCGAGTTAAGATCTTGCATCCGGTTGATTTGCACGCCACGAAACCTAGAGCTTGCTTCGGTAAAGAGTCTCCCTGCTGATACCAGCGAAGCGTTTTCCTCCCGTAACATAGCGTTATCCGCTTCGATCTGTGTCACCTTCTATACTGCCTCGTTCAGTTTTGTAGTCAGGGCTTCAAGCTGAACAGCAACGTTCGCATCAATGTTAGTCGTGTCACCTCCGCTTCCGTCATCTCACGTAGCTTACTCTAGCCCCTCCTTCTAGCGCCAATTGTTTGAGCAAAAGTAATCGGTTCCTAAAAGTCTACGGAAAACAAGAAATCAGGTCGAAAGGTATCTCTTTATTAATCAAGATGTTGATAACAAGTACAATAAACAAGCCACAACGAATCAACTATAACCCTAATCTTGCTCTTAAGTCGGTTGTTGTGGTTTTGCTAAGCCTCTTGTTTTTGCTCCTTATTTTCGTGTCCTTCTCCCTTTGAGAGATCGTTTATTTATAAGGTTTCTTAACCCTAATTCCTTGTAGGAACCGCTTTCTTCCTTTCCTTTTTTTTTTTTTTTGTAAAATTGTGAATTTTCATTACTGAAACTCAATTGTAAAATTTTACAATAGCTTGGAAACATTAGATAACCCCTGCCCAAAAAAAAAAAAAAAACATAGGGGATTTGATACAACCCTTTACAATTAAGGGAGGATTACACAAAAGTTAGCCATTCTTGAAGTGAATCCTTAAAATCCTTACGATGATGCTTTGCGATGACGGCATCTCGGATATGCCTGTCGAGGGTCTTGAAAAGAACGTGCGATGTGGTTGACTGATTGTTGTGAAGCCTTGCGTTCCTCTGAGTCCAGATAGCATAGAGGGTTGCCTGTGCCACTATCCGCCGCAGAGTTAAGGAGGATGTGGAGTCCTTGACATCTAGCCACGCTGAGAATACGTTCCAGGTATGGAATACAAATGGGCGATATCCTAGCCGCCGCGTTACCTCTGTCCATAGATCCTCACTAAGATCACAACGGAGGAATAAATGCTCTCTGTCTTCTGGATCCCTACCACAGATACAACAGGATGAAGCAATTTGCATACCCCAGCTTACCAATCTTGTGCGAGTTGGCAATCTGTCGAGGTGCAAAAGCCACATCATGAATGCATGTCTTGGAATAGCCCCTTTGAACCAACTTGACTGGTCCAAGACTGAGGAGGTTGACATGGGCGAATGATTTCCCAAGTTTTCAAAGTGTTGAATTGTTCCAGCTCCGAGTTTTCAATTTTCCAAGTGAAATAGTCTGGCTCTGAGCATAACGTTGGCAAGGGAACTGTTGTGAGGTGAGTTTGGAGAGCTTCCGCTTGAATTGATCTTGCTGATCTTATTTTCCACCCAATATGAGAGCATGCTTGGGCCACAGTCTGGTTTAGCGGAACCCCTGATTGGGAAGGCCCCGTTGGCCCCATGTAGTCCAGCAAGGGACCTAGCGGAGTCCACCAATCAAACCAGAAACGTGCTATCCTTCCATTACCCACATTGCAACGAAGAAAGTGAAGAGCCAGAGGGCGCAGTCGGAGGATTGCTCGCCAAGTCCAGGAGGTTTGCTTCTCTGCATCAATTTGCCAGAACACATCGTCTTTGATCTTGTTGTTTTGCAGCCACTTTGCCCAAAGGGAGTCTCTAGCAGTTAACAATCTCCAAATAAGCTTAAGACAAAGAGTCTTGTTCCACTGAGCTATGCACCGAAAGCCTAGACCACCTTCTTCCTTAGGTAGGCAGAGAGATGACCATGCGACTTTAGCGTTTGACTGCTTAGTGATATCACCACTCCACAGAAACCTAGCACAAAGGCTCTCAATACTTTTCACACATCCTTTTGGGAGAATGAAGGCTGAGGCCCAAAAATTAATGACTCCATATATAACAGATGAGATCAGCTCTTTTCTGCCTGCATACGACAGGGCCCTCGCAGACCAAGTAGAGAATTTGCCTGTTATTTTGTCCAACAAAGGTCTGTAATCTGAGATCCGTAGTTTCCGATGCATCAGGGGCAACCCAAGGTAGCGGATAGGAAGTGAACCAAGGGTGAAACCAAGCGAATTAAACTGTAAGGTTTCATCCTGGTTCACTCCTGCCAAGAAGAGTTATGTCTTGTCTTTGTTCATTGATAAACCAGACAGAACCGAGAAATGCTGCAGGACTGATGAAATGTTTTCCAGAGAACCCTTTTGGCCATCAAAGAAGACCATTATATCGTCAGCGAATGCTAACAGGGGCACACGGGGGTTCGACGCTTGAGGGTGGTATCCGACGTGGTTGGACCTGAATTTGGTGATCAACATTTGCGTGAAGACTTCCATTGCAATCGTAAACAGGTAAGGGGAAATTGAGTCTCCTTGCCTCAAGCCCTTGGCTCCTTTGAAGTACCCACAACTCTTACCATTCACACAGACCGAAAACGTGGGGGAGGTTATGCAAACAGTGATGAGTTTGACAAAGTGATATGGGAAGGCCATGGTCCTTAATACATTGATGATGAACTGCCAGTCTACTGAGTCAAAAGCTTTTTTCAAATCCACCTTCAACATGCCTCTTGCAGAGATATTTTTCTGGTTGTACCCTTGCACGAGCTCTGTGGCTAACAACACATTTTCAACCAACAACCTTCCCGGGATGAAAGCTGATTGCGTGTTTGCTATAAGATCAGGTAGAACGGTTTTGAGACGGTTAGCAAGGAGCTTCGAGATTACCTTGTAAATGGAGTTACAGCAGGCAATGGGTCTGAAATCAGACATTCTTGAAGCATTAGGCGTTTTTGGAACCAAGGTCAGCAATGTAGCATTCCATTGCTTGAGGAGCTGACCAGAGTTGTAAAATTCCATTATAGCACTGACCATATCAGGTCCGACAGTATCCCAGTGAGCCGTAAAGAACTCTGCACTATATCCATCCGGGCCCGGTGCCTTGTTCTTTGGGAGAGAAAGGAAACCTTTCTTGATCTCTTCCGGTGTGAAGGGTGAGGAGAGGACCTGTAATGCTGATTGGGAGCAACGTTGAGGCACAATCACTGCAAGCTCCTCAATAGTAGGAGGTTGCACTGAACCTTTATCCCCTATAAGAGACTCGAAGAAACTAACCGCCATTTGCTGAATACCGTGTTTGGAGTCTACAATCTGACCATTGTCGTCTAGCAGGAACAAGATTTGGTTTACTGATTGACGGGTCAAGACAGTTCGGTGGAAGAAGTTGGAGTTCTTGTCTCCTTCCTCTAACCAGCATATTCTGGACTTTTGTCGAAGGTAGGACTCCTCCGCAGCAGCCAAGGTGCACCACACGTTATGCGCTTCTTTTTCCAACAGAGCCAGCTGAGTTGATGGTGAGGCTAATAGAGCTTGCTGGCAATGTTGGAGAGACTCAAAAGCTTCCTTGGTTCTTTTTTCTATGTCCGAATAGTTTTCTTTGCTGAAATCTGAGATCACTCGTTTCAGGGCTTTGAGTTTTTTCGACACCAATAGCATCCTTGAGCAGTCAAACGAAAGAGCATTCCACCAAAGCTTGATGAGAGGGGCAAACTCTGCATTGTGATTCAGTAGAGTGAGGAACTTGAAGGGTTTATGTATTTTTGGCTTACCGGAGTCCACAAAAATGCAAGACGGGCTATGGTCCGAGAAACCAGGATCACCGAACACACCCAGGGAAGTTGGGAAAGCATTCAACCAATTGTCATTGACTAATATCCGGTCGAGCTTCTTTGATAAGGGGTCAATAGAGTGCTTGTTGGACAAGGTAAAGGTGTTACCGCAGTATGGGAGATCAGAGAGCTGAGAATCAGAGAGACATTGCGCGAAGTCTCGCATACCTCTTGTAGTTGTGAGTACACCAGGATCAGAGTGCTCATCAGGAGATAAGATTTGGTTAAAATCCCCTGTTACCAGCCAAGGCCTGTTGATTACTGTAGTAGAACCTGCTAGAAGTTGAATCTCAGCCCATAGTAGTTTCCTTTCCTCACTGCATGTTGACGAAGCATAGACTATAGACACCACCACTTCCTCCGACACAAAAGGGATCTTTACCAGACAGGTGATCATCTGCAAGGACTTGGATAAGATTGTGACTTTGACAGAAGGGTGCCACACTACCCATATCTTCCCAAGAGGCGAGAACTCATAATTATCTACCAAAAACCACCCTGGAAGACTACGAGAAAGGATATGACTCGCCTTCTCAGGATGGACGCGGGTTTCTATAATCCCACCAAAACAAGGTTTATATACCTTAATCCAATTCCTAAAACTTCTCCGTTTTACAGGATCATTAAATCCTCTTACATTACGACAAAAATATCCATTAAAGGGATATTGGCTTAGAGGATTTGAGGGCCTCCAGCCCTGGCTCGACCATCCTTTTTCTTCTGCATTCTTTTCGATATCACCCTCAAGAAACGATCCGACTCAACATCTGGATTAACTTCATCCCCCGATAGGCTGTCAGGTTCAGAATCATCCACCTGGTTATCCCCTTTATCCGCAATGGGCCTCAGAGAGTTAAACAGGTTTGCCGAGAGATCAACACATAGCTGCCCTTCATCCAGAATTTGCCTACGCCTTGGTGGGGAAGGTTGAGAGCCCACCAAGTTGGTTTGAGCAGGAGCATTACTAGATTCTCCATTCGCCTGCTTACCGTGAACCAATTGCTTGGGAGCCTTTACTGGTTGCCAGATTGCCTCTTTTTGTGGGGAAGCAGTACGGTTGGGTCGAGGTGCTAATTCCACAATAGGCAGCTGACACTGAACTGGTGCCTTACCATGTTTCTTGTTGTGCCCTGAGCGCGGGCAAGAGCCCTCTGTGTGCTTAACCGAACCACAGAGATTGCAAGTCGGCGGATTTTTTGTACAACGATTGACGGTGTGTCCAACCTTCTTGCAGTGACTGCAAAGCGAAGGCAGCCAGGGACTAGTCACCGAGATTCTTCTAGTCTGACCAGACTCAAACCTCACATTAACTGCTTCAGGCAACGACTTACGAGGGTCAATGATGGTGTAGACTTTGGCAACTTCGATGTTTACCAGTTTCTCTGTTTGTGGGTGCAAGCAAACCGGATGTCCAACAAGCCCCACGACATACTGCAGCCCTTCTCTGTTGAAAAACTCCAACGGCACTCCGTGGAAATCAAGCCAGACTGGGACCTTAGCTAATTCTGGCTTCTTGGGTGTTATGTCCGGTGACCATTTAGCAACAAACATTGTCTGCCCATCCACCTGCCAGAGAGGTTGACTTAGAATGCGATGCCTGACATTGGGACAGGGGACCCGAAAGAGGAAAGAGTGTCCCTCCATTTTTGACACTGTTATATCTCTCCTTTGCTTGCTCCAAATACCGTTCACAATGGCATGGACCGCTCCTTGATGAGGAGGTTCCTCATAAAATTGTCCGAGGATAAATGAATCCCAGGATTTCTTGTTTTTTTCAATGACTGAGTTGGGTATAGTCACACACATCTCACCCGACTCGAGGGTGTAGGGAGTGCCCTTCTTTTCCAGCTGATCAGAGAACCCCTTTACCAGATCCTTCCAAGAGGATTCCTCAGACGGCTTACGGGATTCAGCAGCAGATCCAATCGGAACAGGCGTAGGTTTGAGACTCTCAGCAGCCAAGCCTTCTACCTGAGGAGAGGGAGTCTCAATTGCTACGGATGCTGGTACATTGGTTTTGGGACTTGTAGCAGCGACTATTTCCCCAGAATTTTCAGATCTAGGGTTTTCGATTGCTACCTCAACAGTAACCGGGTTACCTGTTTGGTAGGAATCGGAGGAATTGATGATGTTGGCTGAAATCTTGGGGGATTCAGGCAACGGATTGACTGGATTTGGAGCCGATGTAGCTCCGACTGAATTTGGGAATTTCCTTTGATAACTTCCTATTTTATTTATGCTAAGTTTCCGGTCGTTTATCTTCCAAGGCAAAGGATTGGACTTCTTGTATATGTCGGTAGGCCTTTTTGCAGGTTGTTTATGATCCTTTGGAAGTTGTCTAGAACTTTCCATCAAATGAACCGGTCCTCTTAACAACCGGTTAAATATCATCAATAACCTTTTAGCTCTTTTAGACAACTAGTCACATGGTTTATCAACTGTCACACGTTGATTAGTCGATGAAATATTTTCATCCAACATTTAGTTATCAATACTATTATATATAGTATAAAAGATATGTGAAAGCATATGCTATGTTAAAATTTATTTGAGAATGAAAGAAAATGTATAAATGAAAAGTTATCATATAAAACACAACTTTATGGTGGTTATATAAAATATAAGCAAACGTAGAATACATATTTAAAGACGATTAAATTTTTCTATTATTATAATCATTCCGAAAATATTTAATTATATTAAAATCTAGAGAAATATTTTGAAACATAAAATTATGTATGTAAGAAATAATTTAGAGTGTATAGGAATAACGCTTGATATCGACATTTGAATTATTCAGATTCATCATAAATGAAAAAATATGTGTTAAAGAACAAAAATTTGATGGTTAACAAGGATAAATATATAAAGTTCAAAAACATGAACAGTTAAATAAACAAACCTGTTTGTGAAAAACATAACTATAAGTGAACCAAATATACTGAAAATACATTTTCAGATTCTTAAAAATAAAACAAAAAATTTACGAAATATTTCAATGGAAAAAAACACAACAATAAAATGCATTTATCAGATTATTATTGTTATATAGATTAATTTGATTTTAATGTAACTCCCCTCATTCTATTTTATGGAGTGTTCATCTAAATTTGTATACGCACTCATATTATCTCATCTTGAAGATTTAGCAAAAGATCTTGGTCTACATCAACGAAGACGATCAGCTAGTTGCATGTGCAGTGGGGAGTGATTTTATTGAATTGACTCGATTTCACTGTTTGTATATTCTTTTGCGTAATAGCTTTATGACTCTCAAAATATTGTAACTTATTTAGGAATAAATAAATGTTAATAAGAGACTATCTTTTTAGTGTTCCCAGGCAATCAAATTACAATCTCTTTAGCGACTATCTTGAATTAACAATACTGTTCTACTACCTTATTTTTTTCTTCTTCGTTGTCGGCAACGCACCTCAATGTACTATTATAACTTTGGACCGACGGCGTAGATATTTTTCCATCGATGTTCTTATTTTAAATCTGTTGATTACGCTCCTTGAAGCATTTGTTTAAGGATGTGCCGGTTTTGTCTCCATACAATTGGTATGAGTATGTATATTTTCAAAAAAAAAAAAAAAACTTCTTTTACTTGTTGACGCTTTGGTTCCTACTTGACATTTTCTATAAATTGTCTAGTCTTTATTTGTTCGTTTTTATTTTAGAATCACTATGTTCATATCACTAACCTAATATAATTCTTATCACTAAAAAAACATGGAAACAGGAAGGTTTAATCAACTTCACCTATCATGCCGAAGCAAACTCATCCTAGGAAATATAATTTGAATAATGAATTTGCCAAAACATATTTGCTAATGGTACCCATAAAGCATGTCTCACGTAGATCTAGTTGATACTGTCACATAATTACATATATTAAAATTTTCATCTCTTTAGATAATGATCCCTTTTCTACTTAATTCTATCTCTCTTAAGAAATTCCCTATAACTGTTGACATTTGACAATTAAGAAACTCGAACGAATGTTTTGGTGTAAAACCCCACCTTCAACATTTAATGTGGTAGCATTATTATGCCAAAACAAGTTTAAATTTGGTTATTATCCAATGTTTAAATCATAACATTCTTCTTAGTTTTGTCCACATAATTTATATAAAATAAATGCTTAGTTCAACAACATTCAGGCTTAAACGAATAAGAAACGCAAAATGAAATCAACCGCAACTTTTTCAACTAACGTCAACCCAACCGACACAAGCCAAACAGTCTCCACGACAATCCAACTTCTATTCACTAGCTCTCCTTTTCCCATCAAACTTTATCTTTTTTTATCATGTCTAGCTACCAATTAGAAAAAAACATATGGTACATGTTTACTTGCTTTTTTGTTACGCAGACATGTCATAGAGATGACCGATAGATAATTAGATACTATGGCACACATTTTTCCATATACACAATCATGCTCATATCTAATTATTTTCCCGCATAATGCAATCTTTATATGTATACCGACAGAGCCATGACAACCCTTGTACAAATAAGGCATTTGTCTTGGGCTCCACCCATTATGCATAAAATTAGAGTCTCGGTTTTTCATCTTAGTTAGTGACATATGAGTGAAGATTTGAACATTGAATACAATGAGCACTTAAATTTATTTATTTTTGGTTATTTTCATCATTATAAGCTCCATGTTTTCATTTGATTATTATTTTATCTTCTACTGTGTGGTGACTGATTTTATTTTAAATAAAATTTAAACTAAAACCATCTTTGAGGCTGTATACCGATATCAAGAATATGACGTTCAAGAGGAGATTCGTATATAAGTTAGACATCTACATATATGTGTATATAGTTGTAAATGGCGAGTAATTACGTAAAAGAACCCAATGGGAAAGAGAGTCTCTGTGTATTTATATTATATGTACAAGTGAGGAGAGAAAAAAACAGATATATGAACCCTTTGCAACAGAAATCATGCTGATAATTAAGAACTTTCTTCTTCGTTTTCGACCATGAGCATGAACATTCGATGTATATGAACCCTCCGAACCAAAAAGAGAGTAATGAAATGGATTCATCATTGTTTGAGTTGCAAAGTGTGTGGATGAGACTCCACGAGTATAGACCATAAAACATGCACATCTTCGTATGGACATGACTTTACGTCCTCGTATAATATGTATATCCCTCTTCCTGCACATTTTACATTTGTTTACATCAACACAAAGAAAATGCATATGTATACAAAACCAGAAAAATATATAGGCATATAGCAAAACTCATTTTCATAATTTGCCATCAGAAAGAGTACTATCCGATCCATAGAACCAAAAACGAAAGAGAGAAAGAGAGAGATCATACTCTTCTTTTGAGCAGAATTGACGCTAATCCATAGTTTCTTCAAGGGAGAGAAGAAAGAATGGAGCCACCCCATTTCTTATACAGTGCCTTTAAGGCTCTTGCAAAAAATGAAATATTAAGTACACTATCTTTATATATATAGAGAGATATAGATACAATTATATAAATAACCTAAGGACCCAACTCAAGAAACCAACCAATGACGGTACTCCACCTTGGATAATAAGTAATGCAGGCAGCCACATCAACGTGTTTTATATGTTCCTTTTTAAGTATGCCCCAAGCCACCATCTCCATCTTTCTCTCTCTTTTTTTTTTTTTTCTTTTTCTTTTTTTCTTTTATTGTTTACTCTATAAATTTGCTATTAAATAAGTTTTCAAATGCTTTTAACCGTGACACATGGATCCCATCTCGATTAAATGTGGTAGTTTATTAGATTTTTCTAGTAGTATTCATGAGTTTTGATGAAGTATAACGCAATATCAAGGAAGAATGATGAAACTGTGACTTAATGTTTTATTGTGATGGGGTCTCTTTGGTATTAGGTGTTTGTCAAACATCTCTCTTTTGAAGCTCACTTGTGCCTCAAGAACAATCCCATTTCACCTATCATGTTTTCTCTTCACACTTCTTCTTTCTGTATATATATATATGAATGAATTTAATTACCACCTTTATATAATCTCATTGTTATGCTTCATCGTTTAATTATGTCAACTCGTATGTCCAATATTGTAATGAATTAACAAATTGTCTAGCATGCATATATTTGTATATCCTGCTACATTTATAAACTAACGAGTACGTACTTTCATATGTGTTTAAAATACTATATTAGTTTTCATGTTAATACATGTTTAATGACCTACCGACTGTATTTTCTTTCTTTTTTTCTTTTTGGGGAAGTTCCTTTGACCTACAACTACAAGGGGTTTAATACTCCTTGTATTAACAAGTTTGTCTTTATTGATTTCTATAATGCTAGCTAGTTATTATAAATTAATGGTGGTAAGATTATTGAAGATTTTTAGCATGGTAACCATGTGTTAAAACTGTTTACCAATGAATGTAGTATAAATAAAATGGTCTGTTATTGATTTTTAGAATGCAAAGATATTGTGGAGTCGTCAATAAAACAAAATTTGTCATATTTGATTAACTTCTTTTTGTTTTCTGTTTTTGTAATGATGTAAACGATCTAAAATGGTTTAATGATAGTTTTTTCTTTTCTTTTTGACGGCAATGGTTAAATGATAGTTAAAGAGATAAATTTTAAAATAATGGTCAATGAACCAATGAGCAACGAATGTTTTTATATAAATTAATATGACCATTGGTCCCCCAAAAAGAAGTGCGTGGGCCAATGTAAACTACAAAATTGTAGATTCGTGCTAAAGGTACACAACAATTTGGACCAACCTCTAAAGATGATTTTACTTGGGAGGAAATGAAATAGAATTGAAGAAAGAGTAAATATGGAAGCAAATGACATATGTGGAGAGACAGCTGTGGCCTGTGGTAATGTTAGGGTGCCTTAGAAGTCGTCAATCTCCTTTTTCTTCCCTTACTTTAAAATCAATCTAACCATTTCTAATAAATAAACACATACGTACACCACTAATATAAATAACTCGTGATTATTTTTAATTTATACATAAAAATATATACACGAATATGGATTCCTTACCATTATTTTTGATTTTTTTTTTGTATGAAGATTAATGGGTGCATCTTGAGTATACATGTTATAAAAAAAAATTCTTATGTGTAATTTAACATTTTCTCCTTCTGAACCAGGGGAAAAACTAAAAAAAATTATTAAACAACTCAATTCCTCACGCTAAGTACTGTATCAAAAATTAACACACTTTTTGCATAATCATTAGTTTCAGAATTCTTCCACTTATTTAACTTAGGGGGACACTTAATCTAGAATTGATTTGATATGTTTAAAAGATTAGTATATAATATCGTTTATTTTAACATTTCGGACTATTTAATATCAAGTACGACCATAAAGTTTTGTTTGTTTGTTTTAATTAATTACAAAATGATGACATTGTAATTTGTAAGTGATGGGATTATTTTATGGTCGCCAAACTGATGGACAACACATATACTAAGAATCATCTTTGGAGTTAACTCAACTTCTGGAATGACCAAAATGTGACAGAGCTCTAGAGATCGTAATATCTCATCGGACAACCTCAACAAGCAACTATTGCATTTTAACTCAAGACTTCAGGATCCATGCATGGAACGCTTCGGCATGGGATAAATAAAACATTAAAATACAATTTCGTAATTAAAGATTGTCGTGATACATTGCATGAGCTATATGGTTACACCAATGCTACCACGACGCCTCACAATATATATAGTTGAAAGCATCTTAAGGTCTCGATTTTCTATAGTTCGACTAGTACAACTTGACCTGACTATAACTATGTATTAACTTGTAAAGAATATTTTCATTAATGAATCAGAATGTACAATGTTCCTTTATATACAGCTTAGTATTGTGAAACAAACTAAATAAAAGAAAACTTAGTTCATTTATCAACTATACAATATATATATAGCTTAATACTATGGTCATCCGACTGTCCGAGTTGGATGATGTATTTCCCCTTATGTTGTTTCCAGTGGATGGCGAATTACATGAAATATAATGTTATGAGATGGGCGAGACAACTGACCGCTTCATACAAAAATTATCGCATAAAATCTTACTAAACGATGTTAATCTTACTTGAAATTTTTTACCTCTTGTATATTCATCCTTAACCAACATATTTTATTAAAGCCTAGTTGTATACAATAGACAATTTTTCCATACTCTCCATACATTTTCAAAAATTAATTTCTCTTTTTAATCGCTTAAAAGTTCCAAAATTCTTTTTTTTAATAGTACCTGACATCAAGTTTTACATGACCTTTATAAGTTTTGTTACTCAAAACTATAGGTTTGGAAACCGATCACTATAAAATAGGATAAAATAAGGGCTTATTAGATAAAATAACCATTTGTAGGGAGCTAAAATTGGCAAAATCGTGCACTGTTTTTTCTAAATTATGTGATCTTTTTTTGTTTTTTGCTAAGCAAATTATGAGATCTTCTTATGCATGTTTTTAAAATATGATATTATGTTAAGTGTTATGAGATTTTTTTTTGTAATAGTGTTATGAGGAAAAAATTATTAGTTTTTTGAAACACTGATTAAGAAAACTCAATTCACACTGAAGTTAGTTTGGATATTTTGCTAACTCAATCCATAATTTGGATATTTACAACTCATAAAACAATTGAACTAAGATCGATCAATGGTGTTTGTTGAGTAAAGCCTCAAGGTGTAAGCAAGCATGTATTATATGATCCAACAAGTGATAACATGTTGTACGAGCCCGAAAGAAACATGTGTAATACGATGAGCAGATTTCACTAGCAGGCCCATTATAGGTAACTACGTTAAACCCTCTCTCGTATCATTTATCGTATCATCATTATCCGTTATCCCATCTCCATAAAATGATAGAATCGCTCGTACCATCCTGCTGCTATATTAACCGAGAAGTACATTTATAAAAAAGTAACATTAAAAGTGTAAAAAATTATAATAGAATACCATTGAAAATAGTATAAAAAAGGATATGATCATTAAGGATAATTAAAACAATTTAATTAGAGTAAACAAAAATTAATTTATTAAATTTGTTGGTAGAAAAATATATTTAGAAATATCTATTCAGTTCAACAACTAAGATTTTTTCTGATATAGTACTATAAGAGAAATCTAACAATTTTACCATATCTTTATCACTGTAGTTTCCAAACTGCCACATTTTAAAATTCTTTTCTAAAATATTATAACTATTAAATAAAATAACTATAATACCTTTAGCCAAAAACTAAACAAAAATATTTATTATTTTATTCATTATCTTTCTCTTTCATCTCACTTTTGCCTTTTTTTTTATTCTCAACACTTTTTGTTTTTTCACTTTTTCTTTTCTTTCTCTACTTCTTTACCTTCTTTTTTTAATTACAACTACATTAATTTTTTTCAGGAAATTTATATATAACAGTGGACAAGTTTAAATTTTATATATAGACAATTGTAGAAAAAATAAATTTAGTTCACAGTCTAAAAATACACAATGTTGAAGTTTTTAGTAGACAACATTAAAATTTTAGTAGACATGTTTCTCCTACCGAAATCTATGAATATTTTTTTAGTGGTAGACAAGTTTAGACCATATATATATAAACAATTGCAGCAGAAAATAAATTTTGTCCACCAATATAGAAATGCACAACAATGAAACTTTTGGTGGACAATGAGTTTTTCAGTGGACAATTTTAATACTCTTACATATAAAACAAATCATATGAGCTCTCCCAAATTGTATTAACAGACAAAATTTTTTTTTTTTTAAAGTTGTCCATGAAGTTTATCATTTAGCTATTTGTCTTTTTGTACTTTGGTTCTTCTTTTTATCCACAATAAATGTTGTATCATGTGTCTGCTATAAAAGAACAATATTATTTATATATATTTTTCCAAATTCATGCTCATAAACTAAAGGTTATTTTTGACTTTTCAACTACACATTGTGGTAGAACGTGAAAGGTGTTTTACAATGTGGTAGAATGGAAAAGTTTTGAGTTCAATATGGTAGTCTTGACTAAATTCCCTAAAAATAATCAGATTTTCTACAGATTTTTTTTTTGCAACAACCTCTGCAGCAATAATCCGATTTGTATTCAAATTTTCAAACGTTACTCACATGTTACTCACATTTGCTTGCATTATGGATTTTATTTATCATTTGTTTCAAATTCAGTTAGTAGGATTTCTTTTAAATTTATCCAATATATAAGGATATAGTTTCCATTTACGTTTAATAATAAATAAAGAGTAATGTTGAAAGTAATAAATAAAATTTAACTTCAAAGTAAATTTTCATTTACATGTTGTATATATACACAAATTATTGCTATTAGAAATTTAAATTATTACAATCAACACTAAAACAATGAACTCATTTTAAAGTTAAAAAACAGTTTTAAAATATGCATATATAACTTGCAAATTACAAAAAACTATGAATAACAAAATAACAAAAAAATATATTTTAATTTACTTTAAATAAAATGTTTAGTTCACGGTGAACCGTGGGTTAGTATTTAGTAACAGAGTAAACAGACTGTTTCCTTAGAGCAAGTTCATTGGTCATTTAACGATGAGTGTCTTTTAAAAAAAAGTGAGGAGAGAAATCTTGTGTCTTAGAATAGACATATTATGATCTGTTATTACGTGATTGCTCAATTAAATGAGATAATCGTATTTCATTAAAATATTAATAAAATTAATATAAGATCTCAATTTTTATGGGTTTAGTGATAGGAAAGCCCTGATATATAAATTATTACAGACCTGTCTGTCCTGTGTATATCGAAACAATAAAATTTATCATCAAATACATTTTCGTCATTTTAAAATATCAAAAATTAGTTCTCTATTTCTCATAAACTAAAAACTGTCTCACCTAGTTAACTTCTTAAAATGAACCATCCACCCAAATTCTCCTTAATGATTATGCATCATAGTTACATAATCACTTTGCCTTATCCCCACCACTTCCACATTGTGTATATGGAATAGTGAGGACCATCTATGCAACAATATTAGATATTTAGATTTCAAATTTTGAAAAAATGTATTTTGGCAAGCAGGTGAAATTTATATCTTCAATATATTTCTAAAATAAATTTTAGTGAACAAATATCATAGATATATAACAAATCCAAAAACTTCTTAGAATGTGGAATGATTTATAGATGGCCTAATTCATTCTACGGAATGTTAAAGTTGTAATTTTTAATAGTTTGTGTTAGTATTATCGTTATTTCATTTCCTAGAATTCAAACTGGATAATAAATATATATATATATATATATATATATATATTTATTATCCAGTTTGAATTCTAGGAAAAGAAAAAACATGCATGTGTTAAATGGATTGGATAGTGTAAGCGCAAATGCTTTAAATGAATATCTAATAATTAATATTATACAATTATTTAAAAAAATTAACGTGTATAATCGTTGTGATAATCACTTAAACTTATTTTTTGTTAACTACACAATTAGATTAAAATAAAATAATCCCATGATTTCTCAATTTAGAGGAGAAGAGTTTATAACAACAACATTTTAATATGATTCTATATTAAGCTAGACAAATACAATAAGTCAATAACCCTACAATTTATATAAAAAGCTTAATTAAATGAAATTTTCACAATTACAATCTCAAAAATTCGGACGCTAAAGCCCAGAGAAGACTCAATATCATATTGAAATGTTTTCTTTTATAAAACCCGTTTTGAAATCCGCTTTTAGTGATTCCCAATCAGAGACTATCATCATTATTAACTAATCTAGTTGCCCAAATAAACATAAAAAAAAAAATTATTTTAAAGATTTATATTGTAGCTTCACTGTAACATTTGAAGTTAAAACAGGAGAGATAATCATTTTTCCTTTTGACTTTATTTGTCGGTGTGTGTGGACATTAGACAGAAAGCATTAGGAAACGAGCACGTGAACTCTCTTTTTTTGTGTTATCTTTACTTTTTGACATGTGGATTTTACTGGATATATTTCTGAATCTTCACTACCACTAACCACGTACGAGCAAGTCGCCGCCGTGACGACAACGGTCTATTTTTTTTCAAGAATATATTTACTCACACCCCTAAGGACTCACAACGTTGTCTTTTCGGTTTGACCCGTTAAATGAACTAGAGTTTAGAGCTAGTAAAGACGGATTAGTCGAATTACACCACCTACTTCATTAAACAATAATATGGTGTATGTTTGAGGAAATAGTTACTATAATCATGTCAAAGTCAAACTAATTCAGTGATACGATAAACTAAGAAAGTTGCACGTCTGAACGAGAAGAAAAAAATAATGGTTTAATAATTTAATATGAATATATCACTAAAGTAAATATATGCATATTATATGGTTTTTTCCTCTTTAAGCTGACGAGTGTTTCTGTTATTTTAAACCTCCAAAAGACCAAAAGTGATTAACTGGTGGGGTTTTTGTAAATTGATCTGGTTAAGAGTTGATATAGAAAAAGTGTGTTTTTATTTTTATTTACTGGTTGCAATCAGACCTGTGTACAACAGTTGCAAACTGAAGCTATACATTGCACCTACGGTCGAAATGTGAAGTACGAGTAAAAAGAATAGTAATAATTAGTCACATCAAAAATCACAACACCAAAATGTTGGTTTTCAAAAATAAATAGAGGGGATTCTAATTTTTCAGTTTAGTTCCAAAAAGTAATTGTTTATATAACTTGACAGTGCTGGAATATTAGTTCAAAAAAGTTAAATAGTCTTATTTTTTTGTTTATAACTTGAAAAGAAATATGTTTTAAATCGAAGATATATACACATGTTAAGCAAATCATGCATATAACTCATGGACATCACTACACTCTACACGACGTCAAAAGGATATTTATGTCTTGTACACTCTTTAAATTATCTACATATTGATTGTAACTTTCAAAATAACAAGTGATTCCAAACACAAAGTTAATGACTACACGCTTATAACGTTTTTGTTGTTCGTTACTCGCTTTATATATAGCGCTACCTTGCACCGCCAAAACAAATATATCTCACACACATGGACTTGGTTTGATGAGAAATCTTGTTACGGAAAATGCATTTAATTGGCTAACGTCACCATCGATCGTTGGGAAGTACTTGAGCTAGGTAATATAGACGTTGACTATATCATATGAACTTAGCTGGTGTTACTAAATATAAAATCCATATAGATATTCTGTTTTCATCAAAATCTACAAGTTCCATCCCTTATGATGATGGTGTAGCTCATCATTTGCGAGAGAGACTCGACTTACCCTTATGAGTATGACCGTCCAATATTGGTGAGACTTGAGAGAACTCAACTTGTGAAAAAGTAAGTACTCTTAATCAAATTCATGTCCGTTAATTTAAGGATACTAAAAAGGATGATTAAGTAACAAAATAAACAAAACATTCGAGTAATTACTGAAACATTAAGTTAAAAAAAACTTATAAAACGGAGCCAATTTAACGACGTTAGATGGCGTCACTGGTGGCGGGCCCAACGGCTTTTTTTGCTTTTAAAAACATGAAACGTCCGCAAAACGACATAGTAACAGCGTCATCATCAGACCAATAACTTCTCCAACATATGTAAGTTTATGTTTTCTGCAGAAGCCGTTTTCAGACACAACAACACACTCTCTCTGTTTCTCTCTAGAAAGAGAGAGAGAAATACAAAATCAAACTTTTTTTTCTTCTTCTTTTGGCTACAAGAAGAACCTTGCGGCGCACACACACACACACACACACACAGAACACAAAATACAATCGTTGTTCAGCTTCTCTCTCTCTCTCTCTCTTCTTTCCCAAAAAAAAACCTGAACTCTCTCTCTCTCTCTTCTTTTTCTTTATCCTCTTCGTTCTTTCAAAAAACAGAGCAAAGAGATTGATCATCAATGGGGAAGAAAGACGAGAAAGTCGAAGCTGTTCTTCATTTGGTCAAGAAACAATCTCCTCCACTCACTTTCAAACAAGTACGTCTCTACTCAAATATTTCCAATAAACAAAACATATATGCATGTACGTACTTGTTCACAAACAAACAAACAAAAAGCTTCGAACGTTTCATAACAAGCAAAAGCTTCGAGCTTTTTTTTTTTTTTTACAGGAGAAGTTCTGTAACAGAGAGTGTGTTGAGAGATTCTTGAAGGTTAAAGGAGATAATGTGAAAAAAGCAGCGAAACATCTAATCTCATGTCTTTCTTGGAGACAAAACTTCGATCTTGGTATGTTTTGTATTAATAATGTTTGATTTTTAAAAACACACACACACACACTTTTCTTAAGGCTTTTGTGTTTTTTTTTTAATATATGTTAAAGAGCGATTGGGAGCAGAGGAGTTCTCGACGGAGCTTGGAGACGGTGTAGCTTACATCGCCGGTCACGACGGAGAGTCTAGACCCGTTATTGTAATTTTTTTTTTCATAACCAATCTTGATTTCATCTATAAATGACATTAATGGTAAGTTAAATGAGGTTGATTTTTACAGGTTTTCCGGTTTAAGCATGATTATCAGAAGCTTCGTACCCCAAAACAGTAAGATTTAGATGATTTATTAGAAGAAGAAAAAAACTAATCCAGTTTTATTGATTGATACTCTTCACAACGTAATGATGATGATTTTTTGTGGGGAAGGTTTACGCGTTTGGTGGCGTTCACGATGGATACTGCGATCTCAAGCATGACCAGAAACGCTGAACATAGCGTTGTTCTTCTCTTCGATGCAAGTAAGTTTTTGGTAATGCTAACTGTTTGATATTACCGTTTTGTACTTCATACTAGGCATGACCACGGCTATCACGATTACGGTTTGAAAATTTGTTTAACTTTAACTATAACCGTTTATTAAACAGTTAAACAGTTACGGTTATTTGTTAAACAGTTATGGTTTAACATGCGGTTAACGAACAATTTTGATACAATTAATATAATGTAACCATATATTTATATTAAAATTATAATTTTTAATCGTTTTATATGGTTATGTCTGGTTACGATTTAGATACGGTTCGGTTACGGTTCGAATTGCGGATAGAGTTTAGTTTTGATCATGCCTACTTGATACTCTTGATTTTGTCCTTGATAATCTTCCAAATTTCTTTGTACTAATCTGTAATTTACTTGCCGTATTTTTGGGTTTTTAGTTTTTGTTTTTTGGATTGAGTACGTTCGTTTATGTCGGGGACCGGACACTTGGACATGTATGTATGTATGTATATGCATTAAGTTGATGTTCCGATTCGTCTGTCTTCCAATTCATGTGTCAACGTCAATGCTTTTGTAATTACGGCTAATCGCAAATTATCTTCCCTATAGTTACTTTCTATTTTTCTAAGCAAATTTTTCTTTTTCCAACAAAATAAAATTGAAAGTTTTTATTTTATTTATAGGATTATCTATTTGTAGCTGATAAATACTACTTACAATTTGAAAAAAAAAAAAAAACACTATTCTGACTATGCAAGTACGTGTTTTCTCATGTTTTGTTATACTTACTTTGGTACTTTATTATTTAATGATTGGCTCTTTTTTAAAAAAAAATTGTATAATAACTTAGTTTACAAAAACCCAACTATATTTTTCAATGGATAATTAATATTCTTTCGCATCACGCTTCTAAAGATTTATGCTTTTTATTTCTCTGTACAAAGTTTTTTTTTCTTTTTTTATCCACCTTTTCTGATTTTCATTCTTTTGAAGGAACAAAATTAAGTACAATAATTTCTCTGCATCTTTAAATTTTGTTCAAGTTCGATTAGACTATTAATTATTAAGTCCCACACTTAGCTGTACAAAATCGATTAATATTCTCTTTCCTTTATAAAAAAACAGGCTTTTTCAGATCATCCTCTGCATTTGCAAATTTGCTTTTGGCGACTCTAAAAATCATCGCAGATTATTACCCATGCCGACTTTACAAAGCCTTTATCATCGATCCTCCCTCTTTTTTCTCTTACATTTGGAAGGTAAAGTCTCTTAAATACTAATAAACTCATTTAAGTTTCAAATTAATAATTCTCTAATTGTGATTAGCAAGCAAATGGATAAGCTCTTGTTGTTCGTACTCGTTTGTCAGGGTGTTCGTCCTTTTGTGGAACTCTCAACGGTCACGATGATAGTGTCGTCGCTAGACTACGACGAATCGCTAGATATCAGCCACGTGTCATCACATCCTAGATCAGTATCCTTAAGGTTCGATGCATCGTCGATCAAATCAACGGCCACGGTTGTTGGTTCAGCTTCTTCAAGATTCGCCTTCACCGTATCTCACAACTCTTTGAAGCCGTGGTACCTTTCCTTCACCGACACGTCACCTTACAACGCCGCCGCTCAAGTTTCTCCTCTCAGCAGCGCACGGTTGCTTTCTTTCACGTCTCCGGCGGCGCGTGGTGGTGGTATCAAAGACGCGAAACCAGCCGCATGCAGGAAGAGTCTGTTTTCATCAACCCCGTTGCCGGAAAAGACGAAGACGGATTCGTACAGGAAAACTCCTCGTCCGTCGTTTTTCCAGTCTCCGGCGATGTTCTTTCGCCGGGAGAACAATGTTTCCGGAGGAGGAGGGGAGAAGACACGTGAAGTGTTCGTACCGTATCTGAAGTTTTACCGGAGACCGTACGACGAGACGGCGTATAGGTCTAAGCTGAGAGGCCCACGTGGGTTTGTGTCAGTCGTGTCTTCGCACAGAAGATGTCGTCACGTGTCTCTATCTCAACGGTTTTAATTTCGAAAGGACGAGATTATAAAGTGAACTGAGTATATAACATCCATGATTTGATCGATCTGTTACGAGTACTCTTTTTCTTGACTGTTAGCATTTAGCAATTTTGTTTCCCTGATATATTAACCATTGAGCTTATGAAAGCAATTTATTTCAATCTTATAGTTATAATGTAGTAGTTGATACTTCGGAAGGATCATTAACTTTGTGGAGATAAAACCAAAAAAACAAACTTTGTGGAGATCAAATTATACTCCCAAGGATCATTAACTTCATGTAAAAATCTCTCAACTTTAGAAAAAAATGCGCACGTGCAACGTTTGTCATGAATTCCAAGTCAATTGTTCGAATTAAGACAGCGTGGTCGTTACGTTGAACAATTTATAGAACATTTTTAAATACTACTCCTATGTTCTTTTGTGAAAATTAACTACAAAAACATGAGGACTTCAGGTTACGCTCTTAGCTATGAACAGTTTGCACAACTAGATCGATTAACGAAACGGATTAATATTGATCGAATGAATGAAATGCTTTACAAGTGGTTGTATTTTCTCTCGTTTACAATTGTGTGTCCTCGCTCTCATCCCTATCAGTATGTATATATTTTCTCGTCCTTGACTCCGTTGCAGCTTGCTAGGATCTCTCGCGAAGATCTCGCCTCACTCGGTTCAATCCTCGCAACCACCCCGCGATCTTCTCTGTCGTTAGACCCATAATGCATTGCTTCCAACCTATCCTTGCGTATGGGCCTTACTTAGCAAATATGCTTAACTCCTCTTGTTAGGCCTAAATCGTTGCGCCTTGATAAAGCGGAAACCCAATACCAACATATATTTTTTTTTGCAACGTCGTTCTGAAGTTAAATGTACCACTTTGCCATTAATCAACGACTGATCTTGATGTTTAGTGTAAACAGTTAACAGTTTATATTGACATAACTTGGTGAAAACGTGATTGATCATAGATAAATGTTGAGTTTACACCGCTTTTTAGCTTCTTTATTTAGGACTTCGGAGTGGTATGTGTTTAAAAACTGTGGTAAACTGAACATTGATAAAAAAATAAATAATTCTGTGTGATCCACTATAAACTTGATATACGTTTCCACAACTTTTTATATACTACAAGCACACAAAATATGTGAAGATCGATCGAGATCCATATTGTTAGAGAAAAATAGACTAAATAGTTATATAAACACTTAACAGCGGTGAGAAGTAAATAAAACCAAGGGGAAAAATTTATTGACTTTGAACGATCCAAAAAAATGGATAGTGACGTAGAACTGTAGAAGAGTTCATAATAGCAAGCAAAACCCAAAAAACTAATAATATTTAAGTTAAAAAAAGAGACATAATCACGAAATCCAGAAAAGCAACTCTAGATTGAGACACTGTTAGGGATCCCTTTCCCAGTAAGCCCACCTTCTCTTGTGTAATCCGTAGTATTTGGTTATAACAGAATGTACGGTATGTTAACCGGTCCAGTCCTGTTCTTGAACCTCTTGTCATTGTTTCTCCTTATGATATTGTTCTCTATCAGCTCCAGTTCTTTCCCAAACCGTTTAAATGCCTCTAAAGCCTCATCATCACCCGTCCAATTCGGTGATTCTCTCTGCCCTAAGTAGACCTCATCCGTTGATTGCAGAGACAAGGTCTCTATGATTGAGATCCCAAGAAGAGTCTGTAACTGCGGCGTGATCGTCTTCAAGAACGCTACGTCAGTGTCTTCTGCCAGCTCAGTGTACTCAACGGTACCTGGCTCTGGCATAAACCGGCGGCTAACCGTAGGCCTGTTAGGGAGAAACCCGGCGTAAGGATACTGTCCAAAATTGACTGCTGCGTGAAGAGCAGAAGCGATCCAAATGATGATCGTGCAGGATTCGATGAGGTTGTCCCGGGTTTGCATTGATGGCCACCATGATTCGTGTTGTTTGTCGCCGTGGCCTTTGGTTCGGAGCTCGGTCCACCATGACTGGATCTCTATATCGGTTTGGACGGTTTTGTCATCCTTGTAATAGAATGAGCAGTACTCTGTGACCCATGTTTTGATCGCTGACCAAATCTCTAAACCATCAACCGCATAAGGGTAATCCTCGATCAAAAGCTTAACACCATTGTCGCTATTTGATCTTCCACGGCAACTCCTCTGCGGAAACAGAGCAATGTATGGTTACGTGTCCCGCAAGACTCTAGGTTTACTTGAGACTCAAGAATTTTGTAGAAAGAGACTTGATGTTTTACCTTTTGACGAGATCTTTGGGGAGAGCTTGATCGGTGAAAACCCAATTCTTGTAAATTGAAGAATACAGTTCCATGGCCTATCGACCCGGGAAGACCGTTATCTCCATAATCCCGTCTGAGTTTATGAGGACATGTCACGCCAATGCATTGATGTTCATCGTGTCACGGAAATGAGGATGTAGAAGCTTATAGATCGGATGGACCACACTGAGTAGCCTATTCGACGCTATTATAAACGGTTCAATCACCGCATGCGTCTGCAACCTGCAAAAACCATAAAAGAACCGGTTACTTCAACCGAAAATCAAATCTTTCTAGCTAGTCCACAATGTTGTCACCATTTATTTACAATGGCTTATAAGCCTTTGCAAGCTACCAAACCGATCCCTCTACTCCCGTCTCTGCTGGTGTAAAAACTTTGCTCACGGATCCAAGTGGTTCGCCTTGTGCGTGTGGAAGACTCAGCTCTATGGCGAGAGGCTTCAGTGTTCCGTCATCTTGAAGCAACAAAAGGGTTCGAGTTGCGTAGGTTTTAGTATTTGTTGAGTTTATCCGCATCAGGAAAGGCATTATTGCATCGTGGTGATCCAATATGTATAGCTTATTCTGTTCCAAAGCCTTTACACAACAACACAAAACCAACTGCAGTTAGCTACAAATGGCTATAAATCTGTTACTTGTCAAACAAGAAAACTATATTATACTTACTTCTTGGACATTGAGGCCGTTCATGTACGCTTCTATGTGTTCTCACGTATCGAGCTATCTTGATTTCCATACTTTGCAGAGTCCAGAGTGCTCTTTGGTGGTAACTCCTGCATTTTTGTAAATCCAAATTATTTAGTAATCAAGCAAGATCAATCAATGAATTTCAATTATTCCAAAGAAGAAGTTGAATTATCAGATTTAAACCTGGAGACGACTAATCACAACTGGATTAAGACCAGCCAGCATTTCCCTGGCAAACTCTTCATCGGTTCTCCTAGCCGACCTACTCTCTGTAACATACAGTCAAAATCTATAAAAAGTTTAGGTCTAATTTGACTATCTAATTGTTTATATCTTACCTTTGAGAATGTCAGGCAATGGAAACTTCAAGAACCGTTCTCCGTCATTACGAATGAGCTCTCTAAACATCTCCCATGGAATAATGTCACGGAGCTTAGAAATAGTGTGACCATTGGCAAGCTTAATACTACCGTCATAAAGGTGAAAAACATCTCCAAAAGAGTCAAACTCGTTGATGGTCTTGTTGCAAACAGAGGCGATCTCAGGGACGAGCACTTGAGTCACCGCTTTGAGTGCGTAAACGAGGATGTCAGAGAACTTCACATGGCTAAACCGCTCATCCCGTGGCACGTATATGTTTAGGTTGAGCAAAGCCACCCTGCTCTCGGACTTAGGGTCTGATCAAACAATGACGTATATGTCAAGTAACCATTGAGTTTTGCAATGTACATATGATTTCAAAAGTTTGATTGACTAACCGGATTTATTGGGTTGACGACCGGTTTTTCCACGACGGGGATAAGGAAGCTCAGGTGAACCACCGAGAACCGGACGGACCGAGTTAGGACCTTTCTCCGGAGCACCTAAGTCGTTGTAATAAGCGTAGTCGTAAACTCTGCTAGTAATTTGGTTAAAATACTAAAGAAAATTTCACAAATTGAATATAAAAAAACCGTAATGTACTTCCAGTTCCAGGTCAATTTGTGTTTTATACTATGACTTGCCCACTTATCCCAATTCGTTTTAGCGTGTTACCTTGTTAGAGAAGAAAACGCGGTCGGAACGGTAACGGTGACTCGGGTAGATCCAAGAATTGCATATGAAATGTATCGGACCGCCTTCGCCTTCCGGGAAGCCACGGAGAGTAAGAGACTTGAGGTAGAATTGGCTATGGTGGTGGTTCTTGATCACAAACGCAGCCGGTGGTCCCATTGACTCGTCCCAATCAAACGTGACTCCAAACGTGGTTTCCTCAGCGGTTACTGACGTTTTTATTTTTGTTATCCAATTCTCCAGATGTGCTGCTTTCCCAAGTCTACCTCTGTTCTCATTGGCTGATACATAATACCCAAAATATTATTTTATTTAAAGTAAACACACAGAAACTTAGGTTTATAAGAACAATGAAACACTAGAAACTTAGGTTTATAGTGACTACTAATCTTAGTTTATTCTCAAATTTGATTGATTTAAGAAAAAACAGAGTAATAAAAGATGAAAACTTTAGTGATGAAATCGAAAAAAATGGGAGGATAACTTTAAGAGGTGGATCTGAATGCAAAATGTAAACGGGTCGGGTAAAAGAACGAATGAATACCCGGGTCGGGTTGGAGAGAGCTGATAAGGTGAAGAGAGACGCGACGACCAAGAAGTTCATGGATTCAATCAAGAAGAGAAGCCATGACGTCTTTGAAATCAAGAAGGTTCTTCTTCATCACGACCACTTCACCTTCTATCTTCATCGTGAGGTTGAAGAAAAGGTGAAGAGAGAGACTTTAAGCTTAGGGTATGGTATGAAGATAATAGAGAGAGATGTGTGAGATTATAAGAATGTTCTTCTTTTTCGCATATTTCACAATGTTAATGTGATACGCTATTTATATTGAATCTTTAGACTGAACACCAAAGGGTTTTAGTTTTCTACAATAAATTATTCATCCAATTCCCGTAAAAGCATTTCCTCAAAACTACACCAAGTACAATGATTGACATTAATATCCACCTTGTTCATGAGACTAGTTTTTGTCTATATACGTCCATTTACTAGTTTTAGTCAAATGTATTTCAATTTGAATTAGCCTTTAGGATTTATTAATGAGACTATCTAGGTTCATTTACTAGTTTTAGTCAAATGTAATTATAGATGATCAAAACCAAGTAATGTAATTAAGATTATAAAGTTATTTTGGAGTATGTAATTTTTTGTTTCAATATATTAATATCTGGTCGGTTTACATGTTTTTCCCACTTAATTCAAATTTAATAAAAAACATAATACAAAAAATAAATTACAATAATCGTATGAATAAACCAGTCGTATATATCGTACACACTAAATAATCGTCTGAGAATCGATTATGTCTATGTAAAAATGTTACAACTTAGAACATACATCATCTGGAATAACAAATAGTGTTGTTTTGACATTTTTTTCTTTTTGTGTCTTTGCTATGCAGGTTTTTAAATTTAATATTAATTTATCAATATTATCTAAACCTGTAAATTAAAAAGAGAAAGTTATTTAGTTCTGTGTAAAATAAAATAAAAATGACATTCTTTATGAATGGTAGGAAATAATTTTTTGTTTTTTTTTTTGTTTTTGGAAAGTTGAATGTAGTCTTCTCATTAAGACACCGAGTTTTACAAGACAAATCGTTTATAAATTTTAAACATAATTAAAGTTTGTTTTGAATCAGCCTATACATGCATGAATATAGTTTTAGTCAAATGTATTTCAATTTCATTTATAATAGACGATCAAAACCAAGTAATGTAATTAAGATTATAAATTTATTTGGGAGTATGTAATTTTTGGTTTCAATATATTAATATCTGGTCTGTTTACATGTTTTTCCCCCATAATTCAAATTTAATAAAAACAAAATACTAAAAAATAAATTACAATAATCTTATGAATTAACCAGTCGTATATATCCTACACACTAAATAGCTAATGGTCTGAGAATCGATTATGTCTATGTAAAAATGTTACAACTTAAAACATACATCATCTGGAATGACATGATCCGTACGGTGCAGGTGCTGCAAATTAAATATCTTTAGCAATTTCCTCTCTCAAGTACAGTCATTACTATCTTTGCATATTGCTTATCTTCTTCACATAGACTCCATAAAACGATGTGGTTCTAGTCTTCTATACCTACTTCATAAAACGATGTGGTTATATGTAAAACATATATATGTGGTACATTTTAACAAAATTCCCTATAATAAACTTTATCTTATTATCAACAACATACATATTGATGTGGGTTTGTGTCAGTCGTGTCTTCGCACAGAAGATGTCGTCACGTGTCTTTATCTCAACGTTCTAGATTATAAATTGAACTGAGAGTATATAAGGTCATGTGAAAGCTTTATTCATGTTTAGTAGATTGGATTGAAGTTTATATGTGTGTATATAATTTGTGGTCACCTGGTTCTTTGCTTAAAAGTTCAAACATGGGCTGAGAGTGTGGAGATTGTTGGGGTTGGGGCTAGATTCGAGAGACGGATTGTGTCCAAGGAGAAGAATGCAAACCAGACACCTTGTTTTTGCAAATCCTGTTGATTCTTGTACACCTCTTAAGAACAAGGTTTTTTATTTATTTTACCCTTTTCTATTATGACCTATGACATTAGAATCAATGCGTTTAAGCTATTTGTGATGTTCAAAAAAGTAATGAGTTTAATCCTTGTTTAGCTGTCTGGAGTTGTTCTTATTGTGGAACGGGGCAACTGTAGGTTAACAGCAAACTGAATGTTTATTTTGTTAACTGTAGTTCAAAGCAATCCATCTTCTCTCGTTCTCCTCCACGATTTGCTTTCCAACTTTGCTTTTTTTTTTTTTTTTTGATCTCTGTTGTTAGGTGATTTTGTAAGATTAATTTTTATTTGTCTTCTTTGTGATGTTCTGTGTTGTGTAGGGTGTAACCGAAGACTGTCGTTGGCCATGGAAGATAAACATATCACAAGGAGCCAATCGAGATGTTGTTAACTGGTGGATTCGAGGAGGTTGCTTGCAGATCAAACTTAGTGGCCATGGTTCCATTTTTTCTCTCTATTTCTTTTTGGTGGTTGGCGTGTAAGCATTTATCTTGACTTAAGTGTGGCTATCATGGCTATGTTGCAGGTTGTACATGACGATGAGGTAGTGAAGTTGTGATGTGTGCAGGAGGAGTATTTGAGCTACGATTTGCTAAACTAGGTCTCAAAGAGGAAGCAAACGATGACCAAACCCTTGAAGACCTCTTCCTATAAAATTAAACTTGAGACTATCTGATCTCATTCTCTCTATCTCCTTCCGTCCTTTTTCTTGTTTGCAAATTCTCATCTTTTTCTGTTTTTGGCCATGGATTTTATTTAGGTGATATTATATTTCTATGGATGTTAATTTGATGAGATTCATGCCTTGAAGCCATTGAAAGTTGCCGCTGATCTCTTGGGCCTTGGCCAAGAAAGATGATTGACCTCCATTATATGATAGTTGCTACATTGAAAATTGTTCAATGTTTGTTTCTCTTACTCTGAATCAGAGAATGTTTTATTTTTCTTATGGATCATACAATGTTCCATCTGCTTTGTTTGACATGTCTCTTTCTAGTAGGTGCGTGTTGGCCTTCGAAGATACATACCACAAGGATCCAAGTGAAGAGGCCCTAGAAATTTCATGTCCGTGAATATAATTCCTTGTACTCAGAGCTGAAGTCAACAGTGCTCTTCTCCATCGAGACATGTATGTATGAAGCCAGAACTTAGGAGAGATTGTGTGTGCTATATGTTCACCACCTTCACCACCAAATTCTACTATAATAATTAACAAAATTATATTTTTTAATAAAGGATTCCAATTTAGCATATTTCAATGGATCCATACAATTTTAAAGTTTCTTAACAAGTTCTTATCTAACTTTTTCAAAATTTATAATAATTTAATTGTTAAACAACTTTTGCTAATGACCATTGATGGAGATGCCCTAACATCATTGATGATTGGATCTGTTACGAATACTCTTTTTCTAGACTGTTAGCCCTTAGCAGTTTTGTAATTACCGTGATATTAACGAAATAATAAGCTTATGAAACCTAGTTATTTCAATATTATAATGTACTATTTACTCCATTTTAAAATATATGATGTTTTGAGTAAAAAAACACGCAGATTAAAAAAATTTAACAATCATAAATAAGACTGCATAATATAAAGTATTAAACTAATCTAAAAGTTGCATAAAACCTAGAAAATATCTTATATTATAAAATAAAATAACTTCTTTAAAACATTCTATATTCTGAAACGAAGAAAGTAGTACATTTTATAGGTTAGGACATTGACGTTGATTCTGAAGAAGTATCATCAACTTTGTGCGGATCGAATTCTGCTCCCAAGGATCATTAACTTCATGTAGAATCTCAACTTGCATAACGAAAGAAAAAAAAACCTGAAAAATGCGCATGTGCGACGCTTGTTAGGAATTCGAAGTCAATTGTTATAACATCATGTATTCCTACAAATTTTTCTACAAAAAATTTGGTAGGAAAAAATTCCTACCAAAACCATACCTAAGAAAATCGTAAGAAATTTCCTACGAAAATCCTACAAATAATTTGGACGAAGGAAAAATTTGTAGGAAAACAGAAAGCATATAGAAAGAAAATATGTTGAATGAATTTGGTAGAAATTTTTCTTTCAAATTTCCTACAAAAATTTTGTTGAAGGAAAATTCGTATAAACCCAGAAAAAGTATGAAAGGAGATGACGTAGAATGAATTTGGTAGGAAAAATTCCTTCGAATTTCCTACAAAACAAAAAATAATGATAAAATGTGGTAGAAAATTAAAAATTAAAATATATATAAAAGCTTTTTGGTAAAAATTTGGTAGGAAAATTAGTAAAAACCCTAGATATAATAACAGTACTATGCAACCTCCATCTCGTTCCTTTGTCAACTTCTTCTTCTTTTTCGTCCTTCTTTTCCTCTTCTTCTTTTTCTCCTATGTTCTTCTTAGAAAACCCAATATTTTGATCAGCATTTTCTAATCGGAGCGACTTCAATCTTGTTGATAAGCAACTGATCTCTTTCTCTACCTCTTCGATCTCTATCGTCTTTACCATTGGAAAAAAAACCAAGACATCACCAACAGTTGAATCGATCTATACATCACCAACAATCGATTTGCCGGATCCAACTTGAAGTTTTAGATTCCATCATTACATACCTCAATATGTGACTCTGCCTAATCTGATCTATACTGGCGTAACTAATCTGGGAATCTCCATCGTCGAAGCCCACATTGTATTAGGCTTGTAATTTAATTTAAAAATGAAATGTATTTCTAATTAAATTAATAATTTGGTTATATATATATATATTATTTAGATTAGTAATTAATGTTATTAATTTTTGATTAAATTCAAAATAAATATAATTAATAGTTATAGAGAACACATTAATTAATTTTATTTTTTTATTAAGTTTGTAGGAAAATTGTAAGACCAGTTTGGTAGGAAAATAGTAAGAATAATTTCCTACAAACACTACAAGAATACACGTTGATTTCAGACAGATTTTCTGACGGAAAAATCCGTAGGAAATTTTCTGACAGTTTTCCAATAGGTTTCCGACATATTCTGAGGAAATTCTGAGGAAAACACGTCTCTCAGAAAATCCTCGGAAATTTATTAATCCATGGGTAATTTTTTGGAAATTTCTGACGAAAACCTGGTCGTCGGAACATCCTCAAAAAATTTTCAAAACTCGCGACGGCTTTCCGGGGACCAGAAGACCGTTGATTTATTCTAACAAATATCCGACGGATTACTGAGAAATTTGCCATTATGATCTATTCATCCTTGCTTCACAAGCCGATCAAGTATGCTACATTAGATATCCATGGGCAACTTAAGCAAACGACTCTTGGATCACAGTGATGATAATAAATCCTAGAGGAAAGATTTTTGGAATTTTCGATGATAGTGAACATAAACCTATGTAGCAAAACTTATTGGGTACCATATGAGCGGTTGACCACTCTTTAGAAATTTATCATGTCGTTGATTTCACCAATTTTATAGATGACGAGGTTTATGATGATTCAGAGGAAGAGAGTGGAGAATTTAATTTGAGGATGCTTCTGATTCGAACAATTCTGAATATTCATCGGATGAAGAAGACGAGAATTAAATTGTATTAATTTTGTATTTATTCTTATGTATGTATTTATAAAAAATATGGAAATAAATTTTAACTCTTGAAGTTTTCATATAATAATTTCATAAATTTAAATTAGCATTTATATATATAATTTAGTATGTATCTGTATATTTATATATTAAAATAATATGGCCTCACAAATCCGTAAGAAAATTCAGAGGGCTGCCCGAGGGAAGATGAATGTGGTCAGATTAAGGAAAAAAAACTCGTTTTCTAGGAAAACCCTCAGAAATTTCCGACGAATTACCGAGGCTTAAACCGCGTCCTCTGAAAATCTGTTGGAAAATTCCTCAACGTCCTCTGAAGTTCGTCAGAAATTTCCGACGACTTCCTAGGGATTTTTATTTACTTAAAGAATTTAGTAGTTTGGATACATCTAATGTGTTGTATAATATTATGATAAGCCATATTTGACAATAAATTAGATTGTAAAGCATCGTACCACAAAAAAACAACACTTGAAAGATTACTACATTATCTACACTTAAGTGTTTATAAGATGATATAAGAGATATAGTTAAAATTTAGTGTAAAGTTATTTTATTTATAAAAACTATGTGATTTTTTATCTATTATGATCCTAAATGTAATTCTGCTGACAATATGTCTTAGTCTAGTTTTAAACAACTCTTAAGATCAATCAATTTTTATAAAATTGTTATAAAAAATAAAATCTGTCTGAAATTTTTCGGAAATTTTCGACGGATTACCAAAGGGTTGTGATATTTCCGACGGAATTCCAAGGGATGTGGACTGTTCCGAGAAATTTCTGAAGTTTGTTTTTTCAGTTAAATAAATGATTGACTGGCCAATAAATATATATGCAATGATTATGCGACGGATTTCCGAGGGGACCAAAAATTTTCAGACGGATTTCAGAGGGATGGTGAATTTTCGACGGTTTTGCAAAGTGAAAAATAATATCCGCATATTATTTCATTCACGCGGCAAAACCATAATTATGTCCTAGGGATTTCCGACGGTTATGTCCCTCTGAAAGATTTATATTTATACATGGCCTAATAATTCCCAGCCGCAACTCCACTGCTGAAACCGTTCCTTGCCCCTCCGCCGGTGTTCTTCTCCTCCCCGCCGCTTGTTTCCTTGCCACCGGTCTTTCCTTCCCTTCGCTAGTCCCGCCACCGGTGGCCATCTCTTCCCTCCGCTGGTGATCTTTTCCTTCCCTCCGCTGGTGGTCTTCTCCTCTCCACGGCCGTCGGTCATCTGCTTCCCTTCCACCGCCGGTCATCTGCTTCCCTTTGCCAGTGGCCTCCTTCAACCGGTCACCATCTACAAACATCTGAAATCATGTAAGTCTCATATTTTATTATGATTTTGATTTGTGATTCTTAGTTTTGTTTATTAATATTTTGTTAGAATTAGGTTTTTGAATACATTTAATTAGATCTTGATTGGATTTATTATCTAATTAGGGTTTTGATATGGATTTAGATTTTAATTTTAGAAACAATTTATTTGTGTAGAAATAATTTAAAAAGAATTTATTTTAGAATTAGGTTTTTAAAAACATTTTATTTATTTGTTGATTATTAATTTAGAAGATTTTGATATAAGTTTAAAGATTTTGATTGGATTTAGTTTTGAAGTTGTTATATTTTGGGATTTAGAATTGTTTTGTAAATAAAAAAATACATTTTATTTGATTACTAATTTATTTAAATTGTGTAGGTTTTTCTTATAATTTTGATATTAGTTTAATGATATTGATTGGATTTAGTTTTGAAGTTGTTATATTTTGGGATTTAGTATAGTTTTGGAAATAAAAAAATACATTCTATTTGATTACTAATTCATTTAAATTTTGTAGATTTTTCTTATAATTTTGATATTAGTTTAAAGATTTTGATTGGATTTAGTTTTAAATTTGTTATATTTTGGTATTTAGAATAGTTTTCTAAATAAATAATAATATATTTAATTTGTATAGTAATTTATTTAAATTGTGTAGGTTTTTCTTATAATTTTGATATTAGTTTAAAGATTTTGATTGGATTCATGTTATTTATTTGTTGATTACTACTTTATTAAATTGTGTAGGTCTTATGGAGGAATTGAAGCAAGAAAACAATTTATCAAGATTATCAAGATTAAGGAACCTCAAGATTATGGACCCAAACAACACTCTCCCAACTTCAAAGTTTCATTTCCTCCCAATTTCCTGGACAATTCCCTCCTCCTAATCCTAACTAATTTGTTTTTTTTTTTCTAAACTATTTTAATTTTATGCTAATTGTTATTTAGTTGGATAATTATTTTGTATTGGGATGTCTATATTTTTTATTAGGATATTTTCAACTATATAGGATGTATATAGTTGGATAATTATTTATTTTCAGCTTTTTGATATATTTTTATTTTATTTATTATTGAAAAATTTATATTTATATTTATATTTTTTTATATTTTTATTTATAATTTCGTAATTTATATATAAGATCCCTCGAAAAGTCCTCGGAAACTCCGTTGTCGTCTGAAAGTCCTCGGAAATCTCTCGGAAATCTTATCTCTTGGAAATCCCTTGAAAACGTGAAGTCCTTGGAATTCTCTCGAAAGGCTTTTGTCCTTGGAATTCCGTCGGAAATCTGGACTCGCGAAAATTCGTTGGAAGGTAAGTCCCCTTGAAAATCTCTCGGTAATTTGGCATCCTTGGAAATCCCTTGAAAATAATAATTTCTAACAAGCGGTTTCCAAGGACTTTTTATTCTCGGTAAATCGTTGGAAAATGTTGTTTCTGAGGGATTACCGACTATTCTCTCCCTTGAAAATTGGCTGTTTTCTTGTAGTGAAATATTTTGATAAGAATGAAAATAGCAAAAATTCTCTTTCCATTTTCCTACGAAATTCTTACGAAATATTTTTTGTAAGAATTTCGTAGGAAATTTATTTCCTTCCGGTTTTCCAGTTATTTTCATAAGAAAACAGTAAAAAAGCATGTGTTTCCTACCATTTTCTTATAATATTCTAATTAAAATCAAGACAGCGTGGTCGTTACGTTGAAACAGTTGATAGAACATTCTTAAATATGTTCTTTTTGTGAATATTAACTACAAACATGTTATGAAACTTAAACTTGTATTATTCATCCAATAGAGTGTACATATATATACAAGTACACAAAACCCAAAACCTATTGACGGTGGGAATATATAGCAATGATGGGCCTTATGAACTTGGGCTTTTATGGGCCGGTTATGGAGATCCATCTTCAATGGTTTACAACACTCCTCCTTGGATGACATAACCGTGTAGATGCTAAGAGATCATCATAATACATTTGAGGATGCTGCCTCATTAAAAAATTACCATAAAACCCCAATGGGACAAAACCATGGTGAAGGAAAAAGAGTACAACACGGGTTACTCCCCATGTTCTGAACATCACTAAAGACCCTTGAGTCTACGCATCCCAATCTGATGCATGAGCTTCCTACATGTTGATGTTGGTAATGACTTGGTGAAAAGACCAGCTAAATTGTCGCAAGATTGGACTTGTACTACTTGAACTTCACCGGTCTTTTGTAGTTCATGTGTGAAAAAGAACTTAGGCAAGATATGTTTCGTCCGATCTCCCTTGATGTACCCGTCCTTGAGCTGTGCGATGCAAGCTGTGTTGTCTTCATACAGGATGGTCGGTTCCTTGTCGTCGGCCATGCCACAATCTGATCTGATGTGTTGAGTCATTGATCTCAACCAAACACACTCACGCCTGGCCTCATGCATAGCCAAAATTTCTGTATGATTAGATGAAGTGGCCGCAATGGTCTGCTTTATTGAACGCCATGAAATTGCTGTATCACCGTGTGTAAACACATAGCCGGTTTGAGATTTAGCATTATGTGGATCCGATAGATAACCTGCATCAGCAAAACCAACTAAACCTTCTTTGTTATGGTTAGTATAGAATAGACCCAAATCCATCGTTCCTTGTAAGTAACGCAATATATGTTTGATACCGTTCCAGTGCCTTTGGGTCGGACATGAACTAAATCTTGATAGGAGGTTCACGGCAAAACAAATATCTCTTCTAGTGTGGCTAGCCAAATACATTAAAGCTCCTATGGCACTGAGATATGGTACTTCAGGACCAAGAACTTCTTCATCGTCCTTCTTTGGACCAAATGGATCATTGTCCAATCCGAGGCTTCTCAGAACCAATCTGGGCAATGGATGGGCCTGGTCTATATTAAATCTCTTGAGTACATTTTCAGTAGATGTCATTTGATGCACAAAGATTCCATCATTTATATACTCAAGCTGCAATCCCAAACAAAATTTAGTTTTACCTAGGTTTTTCATCTCAAATTCTTTCTTTAAATATTCAACTGTTTGGGTAATTTCCCAGAGGTTCCTAGGATGTTCATATCATCCACGTATACTGCTATGATTACAAATCCTTTGTTTGCAAAGTTCTTTATAAAAATACATGGACTGATGGGATCATTCTTATAGTCTTCTTTGACTAGGTACTCACTCAATCTGTTGTACCACATACACCCACTTTGTTTCAGTCCATGAAGGGATTTGTTCAGCCTTATGCAGTGATGTTCTCGAGAACCTTTCTTATCTTTGAGCTCAATACCCTCTGGTAATCTCATTTATTTTCTTATCCAGTAGACCATATAAATATGCGGTCACTACATCCATTAGCCGCAGATCAAGACTTTCTCTTATAGCCAGACTTATCAAAAATCTAAAAGTCGTTGCATCCACCACATGGGAGTATGTCTCCTCATAATCTATCCCCGGTCTTTGTGAGAATTCTTGTGCTACATGCCGTAACTTATATCTCACGATTTCATTATTCTCATTTCTCTTCCTCACAAAGACCCATTTGTGTCATACTGGTTTTATATCAAATGGTGTCCTCATGATCAGACCAAACATATTTCTTTTCTTTAATGAATTCAACTCCACATTTATGGCTTCTTTCCATTTTAGCCAATCTGATCTTTGAGTGCACTCTAATATAGACGTGGGTACATGATCCTTATTTGATATAAGATCCGGAATTACTCCGTAATCTTATGAACAAACGGTGATCAAGAACTGATCAATAAGCGTTGGCGGAAGATGGATACGATGGTAAAGGTGGTGGTGTTGCTTTGATTGACTCTCTCAATCTGTGGGCTTGATTGACTCTCTCAATCGGTGGAGAAGTAGACTTGATTGAATCACACAAACAATCCTAATCCTTTAATCTCAAGAATCAAATGAAACTTAAAGACAAACTTACTTAAACAAAGACACTCTTTGAATAAAACAAACTTGTATTTTCTTAGATGATTGAAAGGTGATTTACAATGAGAACAAAACTGAGCTTTTATAGGCTCATAGAAAACGGTCCTAAGAAGCTAAAATAAGTAAAGATTCGCAAAATTAATTGACAAAGTAGCCGTTGGAGATTTAATGAGAAAAACATCTAAATGAGGAAATAGCCGTTGTTTGTATCTTGATAGCTTGGGAAGGAAATGGTGCATCCTGGGAAGTCTCGTGTTCACTTGGAGGGTCTCTGAAACGCACTCAAACAGATCGATGGCCTTTCATGGATTGATCTTCATCGAAGTCACTCTCGGCGTCACTCTCGGCGTCACTTAAATATGCTTCATCATCGTCCTCTCTTCCAGCCTCACTTATGGCTTCTTCCTCGTCGATGATATCTTCTTCAAATTCGAAATCATCTCTTCCAGCCTCACCTTCGACTTCACTCTCCTTAGTAAAGTCTTCTTCATGTTCTTGTTCACCTTCAGGGTCTCCTTCAAGACTGGTTTGAGAGTCAGTCTCTTCACGGTTTTCTCCTTCATCAAACGCACTCTATATTGTTGTCTCGTCAGCCCAAGCCCCTTCATCACGTTCATACATTTCTCCTGTACTGATTTCAGATTCAGGACCTCCTCTCCAAGAGCTAGGGTCGTAATCTTCTTCTCCGTTCCATGAGTAGTGGTCTGGTTCGTCACCCCAATCGATCGCAAAGGTGTTAAACTCGCTCCCTTCATCCTCTCCATCTCCATAGTCCATGGCTGCTGTAGCTTAGGGATTAAACCTCGTCAAAAGAAACAAAGAAGCGTTTCAGTCAACAAAATAAGGTAACAAAAATATGACAAATTTCCTTCTTTAGAAAAAAAATAATAATAAATAAATAGAAGAAATATTGTTATTTGGTTTTCTGATTACGAAAAAAAAAATTAAGGAAGTGAATTAGAATTTATAAAAAGACTTTTTTGTTTTTGTTTTTGTTTTTAATGAGTTTAATGAAAATAACACAAACAGAAAATAAATATAAACTTTTTAGGATTTTTTTATATAAAACAAAATAAATAACAAAATGAAGAAAAGTATTTTTTTTTTTTTTTGTGCAACTAAGAAAAGTATTTTTTTTTTCTCCTTTTTATGAAGGTAAGGAAGCGATTAAACAAGAAAAAAAAATCAAGACATATTTTTTTTTTTTTTGATGTTTTTTTTTTGGAAGCAAAATAGCAAACCAGAAAATTAAAAAAAATAAAAGTTGAAAAAATACAACCTGATGGATAGGAGTTTTTGAAGCTCTGATACCAGATGATATAAGATCCGGAATCACTCCGCAATCTTATGAACAAACAGTGATCAAGAACTGATCAATAAGCGTTGGCGGAAGATGAATACGACGGTAAAGGTGGTGTTGTTGCTTTGATTGACTCTCTCAATCTGTGGGCTTGATTGACTCTCTCAATCGGTGGAGAAGTAGACTTGATTGAATCACACAAACAATCCTAATCCTTTAATCTCAAGAATCAAATGAATCTTTCAAATGAAACTTAAAGACAAACTTACTTAAACAAAGACACTCTTTGAATAAAACAAACTTGTATTTTCTTAGATGATTGAAAGGTGATTTACAATGAGAACGAAACTGAGCTTTTATAGGCTCATAGATAACGGTCCTAAGAAGCTAAAATAAGTAAAGAATCGCAAAATTAATTGACAAAGTAGCCGTTGGAGATTTAATGAGAAAAACATCTAAATGAGGAAATAGCCGTTGTTTGTATCTTGATAGCTTGGGAAGGAAATGGTGCATCCTGGGAAGTCTCGTGTTCACCTGGAGGGTCTCTGAAACGCACTCAAACAGATTGGGAAAGAACTGTTGCTGGTTGATCTCCTTAGGCTCCAAAGAAGGCAAATAAGGCAAGCTTGGTTCTTGTGTTTTGGTGCACCTTAGGGTGTTGTAGGGAGCTTCTAGAATATATCATATTCTCTTGGCCGCCACAGATACGTTTGATCTTTACCAAACACGTGAGACTCCAAATAAGGCAAGTCTAGAAACCATTGATTTAGAAATTGAATACTTTCTAAACCAAAATTGATTTTGGCTTGATTCCAACTCGAAGTGTTTCTCTGATGGGTCAAGAATGTAGAACAAGTCGTTTTGTAGCTTAACTCCTTTTGGTTGGGGTTATATGCTTCAAGAAAGGCATGTATGTCTTTGGTACGCTCGGGCTGGTTCTCTCCAGGTATCTTGGTCGTCTTATTGGTGTTCCCTCCCTGATAATTGGATGATAATGACTTGATGTCCCCATCATTATTCATTTCAAGTGCTACCTTATATGCAAATATTCATCGATATTGATATCTTTTCGGTTCCATTGAATTCCAGACATGATATATTTTATTGAGATCTCATTATTATCAATACCTTCTAGACATTGAGGTTTAGCGTCCCAAACCTCATTTATCGATTCCTTAGGGTCTGCCGCGGTCATGTCTATGGTTTCTTAACCTCGGGTTTAATTGCACCTTTCTTTGATTTCCGAGGGTTCTTATCTTTGGAACCTATTGGTTTACCACGTTTCAAACGTACCTTAGACTCTGTAGCAACTTGATTGTGTCCCTTTTGAACATCAATATGTATTGGTGCATTACAAGTTGGTATGTACGATTTTGTAACTTTCTTTGGGTCAGCAAAGGAATCTAGCAATTGACTAGCTAGCTTTTGTAAATGTATAATCTTTTGGATCTCTGCTTCACATTCCAGAGTCCGAGGATCTTGCCAATTCAAGGATGTTTGATTCCATGATACCTCTTTGACCAGCTTGTTTGTCTTTCCACCTAATGTAGGAAATTTGGATTCAATAAACTAACAATCCGCGTTTCCAGCCTTAAATAGATCACATGTGGTTGGCTCTAGATACTTAATGATGGTGGGAAAATCATATCCAACATATATTCCCATCCTCCTTTGAGGTCCCGTCTTTGTTCTCTGTGGTGGTGTAATGGGTACATAAACGGCACACCCAAATGTCTTTAGATGGGATATGTCTGGCACATGACCCGTGAGTAATTGGGATGGTGAATATCTATGCTATTAGATGGCCTGATGCGTATAAGTTCTGCTGCATGTAAAACTGCGTGTCCCCAAGCCGACACAGAAAGCTTCGACCTCATGTGTAATGGTCGAGCAATCAATTGAATTCGTTTAATGAAGGATTCCGCTAATCCATTTTGTGTATGTAAATGTGCCACGGGATGTTCCACACTTACCTCCATGGACATGCAATAATCATTAAACGCTTGGGATGTAAATTCACCAGCATTGTCTAGACGTATAGTCTCAAGTGGAAAATCTGGAAAGTGTGCTCGCAGACGTATGATTTGGGCCAGTAATCTAGCAAATGCTAGGTTTCTAGTGGACAATAGACAAACAGGCGACCATCTGGCCGATGCATCAATAAGGACCATAAAATATCTAAACGTCCCACATGGTGGGTGTATTGGTCCACATATATCTCCTTGTATCCTTTCCAGAAAATTTAAAGTCTCTTTAGTTACTTTTATTGGTGATGGCCTTATAATGAGTTTCCCTTGTGCAAATGCTACACACGTGAGATTCTTAAGGATAACTCATCTCTCTTATAGAGTGTGCCCTTTCGAATTTAAGACTATCTTACGCATCATGTTAGAATCGGGATGGCCAAACCGGCCATGCCATAAGGTAAATTGTTCAGTGAACATCTTGTTCATTGCCATATTAGCTTCTATCATATTTATTTTGGCATAGTAAAGGCCAGTAGATAATGCGGGTATAGTCTCTAGGATTTTCTTAAAGCCTTGGGTGATCTCAGTAATGTGTAGGAACTATTGGTTCCCTTCACCCTTAGTTTCAATATGGAAACCATTCAAACGAATATCTTTGAAACTCAATAAGCTCCTTTTTGAGCTGGGTGAATATAAAGCATCTGGTATTTCAAGATGCGTGACCATAGGTAAAAGAATATGGGCCTAGCCGTAGCCTTCAATAAGACTAGCTATACCCGCGATTGTCCTAATATTGGCGTTTTTCAAAGTGAGATTTACAATATATCTCTTGTCCTTCAAAATCGTGTGGCTTGATCCACTATCAACAACAAGTATGTTCTTGTCCTCAATCATTTCTTAATATAGACAATAACCATGTTTTAGACATAAAAGGATAAAGCAAACGAATGTATATTAAAAATAACAAAATAATTAGATTTAAACCAAAATCATAATTCAATAAAATCCAAAAGCATAAAACATGGAAAATTAAAAATAAATCTAAACAATAGTTGTTGAAATTTAATTATCCTCTTTTAGGAAATCCGAAGTCTTATAATCCATTAGATCATCTTTTTCATGGTCGAAATCTCCTTCACCCTCAAGATGAACCAAGTTAGCTTCTGGATTCTTTTTCACAATCTCTTGATAAAGGTCAACAATGTGCTTGGGGTGTCATGCACGTCTTTGCCCAATGGGTCCCCATACCACATCTGTGGCAAATGAATTTGGTTTTGTGTTACGGTTTGAAAATTCTGCGGCCTCTACCTTGACCACGACCAAAATCGGATCGATTCCCACGACCTTGACCATCATAATGGTTTCCTTGGTAATTGCCACGACCACCACGTCCTCTACCATGGCCACGACCGTAATACTTGTCGCTATGGACGTAATTAGACTCTTTAGTCTCTTTAGGCTCTTTCTTGGTCATATCAGCTTTGTGGGCTTCTGTCAATGGGGTAGAACCAGGAGGTCTCATTGCACTGTTCATCAGCAATAACTCATTGTTTTGCTCAGCCAGTAGCAAACAAGAGATTAGACTTGCATATGTAGTAAATCTTTTTTCACGATATTGTTGATGAAGCATTATGTTATTTGTGTGAAAGGTTGAGAATTTTTTCTCTAGCAAGTCTTCCTCAGTAACCTCTTTACCACATAGTTTCAGGATTGAAACTATCTTAAATAGTTTTGAGTTGTACTCATCCACGGATTTAAAATCCTGAGATTCTTCCATTCGAACTGGGCTTTTGGTAAAAGCACCGTCTTTTGGTGATCATATCTATTTTTCAACTCTACCCAAAGGTCAAGAGGATTCTCAATGGTGAGGTACTGATTTTTTAGACTCGGTGCAAGGTGATGTCGTATGAGGAGAATCGCCTTATATCTTTCTTTTTCAGTGGCCTCATTGTTATCCTCAATGCATTCGCAGAGGTTCTTTGATTTTAGGGTAATCTTAGTATCCAAAGCCCATTGCAAATAGTTGTCACCATAGACATTAAGTGCAGCATACTGAAGATTGTCGATCTTTGACATCTATAAAACACACAAGCAATCGATTTAAATTATGCCATGCGGTTTTTAAGACTGAAACATGCAATCAATTTAGTCTAGGCCATGCTGTTTTTAAGACCGAATCATGCTTGTGAGACTTGATCCAGCCCACTAAGGGCCCAGCAACTTTCATCACAAAACCTATGTGCGCATGTGTACATATGTATATATAGGGTGTACAGATCTCCCTCTACCTCCAGCCGCTTCTTTGCTCTGCAAACTCGAAACCTAAAGCATCAGACCGCCTTGTTTTAAATCTTAATCGCCATTGTTTAGTGAGCAAGAGTTGACATTGTGTTTTCTATTTCCTTTCGGGATCACATTAAGCGGAGAGAAGAGTTGGACGTCTCGTTTTCACCGTTTAACACCGGCTTCATTTGAGTAAGGCAAATCTATCATGGATATATGATCTATTCTAATGAATATGCCTCTATTGGTTACTGAGTTCGTAATTTATGACACCACAATTGGTTTTAGTGAAGTGATTTTGGTGATCCGTTTCCCGTCGGATCTGAAGGAACCAGATCACGCTTTTGGTGTCGTTGGAAAGATCTCTCTACAAGAAAGAAGCAGCAACAAACGGTACTTCGATCCGAGGTAAGGTCGATCTGGAAATCGTGATCAAAGTTAGTAAAAAAATCATTGTTTTCTGATGTAGAAATCGTGTCAAATCCAGTTTGCAGTTTCGACCTGAGGTTTTGGTGAAATATTTTCGGATATACTTGTGGACTTTAAGGCGGGTTGACAATTGTTCCAGATATAAGGGGTGTTAGGGAAGCTACCTAAGCCACTTTTATCACCAAAAAAGGTACACCTTGGCTTCTGTGCTGGTTGCTTGTCGGACAAGAATCATCTACTTCAGTCAAAAACCAGAAACCCTAATCTGTGTTGAACTGTTTTTCTTCTGCTGCAAGTTTCAGATTGTTGCTAGCTGTTTCAGCCTTTCTTTCCAGTTCTTGCCAGCTCAAATTCAGGTGAGGGTGGTATTTGCGGATATGCAGTAGCCTCTTTCCTTATATATTCTTCGATAGTTGCTAAGTATAGGCTTGAGAATAGTCTTTGGGTGGTTTGTGATTACTTGATGAAGTTAGGTTGTTAGTAACTTGAATGTATGATGTTAATGTTTAAGGATATATGTTAAGACAAGTTTACGAATGGCATAAGCATATGCATGAGAATGAGAATGCTAGTGTGGGAGTAGTTGTGCCATGAGGGCTTTGCTCTGAGTGTGGGAGTAGTTGTGCCACAAGGGCCTTGCTCTGAGTGTGACATTTAAGTTGCATGATTGCATGATAACGAGATAAATAAAGTATAAATGAGTTACGTGTTGCATATCGTCGATGTGATGATTGTTGATGGTTAGACATTCTGATTCTATGCTAAGTAATGGTCGTGTTTATGTTCGGAACGTGTTTACTGTATGACCAGTGGGCAGAGTTGATCTCCTCACTGAGTAAACTCGTTTTACTCACCTCTTTCTTATTTCCCTTCTTCAGGTCTGGAGAGAAATGTGATTAGCTACGCAAGTTGGTACTTTCTTTTGGTGTATTTTGGGAGTGGGGTGTGACAATGCTGGTCCTAGTAAGTGATCTCTTACATGGTCATGTGGTTAGTTTATGCATGAAACAATCCTAGACTAAATTGTGATCTAGTATGTATAAGGAAACATCATAGGAAAGCAAATAATTTAGGTATTAGGGTTTTATCTTTTAGTTAGGGTTTTCCTTTTTCGAATAGGATTATGTTTTCTCTAGGGTTCCGATTTTAAGGTTTATGCAAGACATAGAACAATCAGACAATAACAATCAATCTATCCTAAGAAAACCACAACCTTAAAACAATCGAATTTTAATGTTTTAGAATTTTAGGGTTTCAAAAGAAAACGCGACTTAGGGTCTAGGATTCTTAGGGTTTATAACTTTAGGGTTTTGATTTGTTGATTGTATATATGTAGATTTTAGGGTTCTAATATAATTAGGGATCAAATTCGATATATATGTCCGATGAGTTTGATTTGTTTACCTTAACCACCGATCGGGTTGAATGGATTGATCCGAGAGCTTAAGACCACGGATAACAGAGAGCTGATCACGAGCTTAACCATCGGTTGCGAGCTTGAACGAAATAAGAGCTTGGTCCGGTTGCGAGATTTTCAGGCTTAGGGAATTTTCTTATGATGAGCTTTGTGAGATCGAAATCCTTTTAGGGGGGTGTATTGAACTGATGATTTTAGGAGATTTGTTGGGATTTTAATATTTTAAAATTTTGGGAGATTTGAGTATGATTTTAGGAGATTTGTTTAAAATTTATTGAATTTTGAGATTTGGGTTTTGGGATTTGGTAAGATTTGATTATTATATTTTAGGTGATTTTACAATTCAAAAAAAAAAAAAAAAAGAGGAACTTGATTGTGTGAAGAAGCTTGATCTCTTGAATTCTAGTCAGATATTATGATGATGTTGAAACTACGTGAATATTGAACCTTGAAACAAGAGGAATATACAAAACGTAGTAATATATTGATATTATAATGCTGTTTTTGTCAATCATTGTGAAGAAGTCTCTTGTTTCAGTTGTCGGCATCTTCTACAAGCTCCACCAACTGATTCTTCCACAAGATGATGATGAGAAAGCTCATAGTCCATGTATTTGATTCTTGGTTGTGTTGGTTAACGCATCGTAAGCAGACCGAAAGTGTTAAACAAGATGCGTTATGTTATGTTATTTGATGCAGATTTTGGCAGCTCTAGCTTTTCGTTCATCACAGACAAGTACACCACATTTGCTAGAATTCAGGTAAGTATCATCTATCTATTAGAGACTATCATCACTTTAGAACAGATTCATAGAATTCAGGTTAGTGTCGTCTTATTATTCTACGAGGAACTCATTTTTTTTTTTTATTATAAGGAACTTCATCTTTAAACAATGGTAAGGGCTAATTAGCATGCAAAATCAAGATACAAGACAATTTACCTTGTATATGATGAATTTGCAGAACGCTTACCATCCATTTCAACAACGGGGTTGGCCACCTTGATATTCTCTAACTCCATCTTTTGTCCGCAGCTCTGCTCCGCCACGAAAGAAGGGCAGAAAACAGTTTGACCTCCTGAAAGTAAAAGAAATTGAATCCAACTTTTAATTATCTCGAAGCTGATAAAGGATTTAGGGGTACCGTAACATGAAATTGAGAATCTTGAGATGATAAAAGAAAGGGGGTTATTATTGCCTAGAGAGAAGTCTATGGAGAGCAACGATGGAGACGGATCCGATAAGAGCTTCGGCTCTGACAAGACTCACCTTAGCGCATCACATGATCATGGATAATCCATGAAAAAGTTGTCTTCCCCAATCGATAACTAATAATGGGATTTATTACACATCAACAAATTTTATGAGGATTTTCCGAGAGTAAAGAGAGAAGAAAGAAGAGAGAAAGAGAGAAAAAGAGAGAAAAAGAGAGAGAGTTCGCAAAAGAAAATTGCTACTAGTCTCGAGAAGTTTTTGCAAAAAAATATTTCAAAATTTCACCTTTAGAGGTGTGATTTTGTAAGATATCTTTTTGAACTAAAAATGTTAGAAAAGTCTCCTAAAATTACATTCAATAGATTTTTTAAAAAAAATTGTGATTTTTTGAATAACAGTAGACTTGAGATGATATTTATATATTATTGATTGGATAAGAAGAGATTGTAAATGATTTTTAGAAATTTCACATCCAATAACATAGGATTTCAGATGATTTTTAAAAATCATCAGTTGAATAACATGGGATTTAAGAATATCTCAAAATCTTTTAAAATTCTCAGTTCAATACACCCCCCTTAGTGTTTAGAGCAAACACGTGCTGATAAAGTGTTGTGAAACTTAAATTTGTATTATTCATCCAATAAAAAGTACATATATATACAAATACACAAAACCCAAAACCTATTGACAGTAGGAATAGATAGCATTGATGGACCTTATGAACTTGAGCTTGTATGGGCCCGTTATGCAGATCCATATTAAGTGGTTTACAACAAAACATATGCATACTATTAAATTTTTACGATGTTCGCTCTGAGGTTTAAATGTACTACTTCGCATCAATCAATATAACTGAATATATGCTTCCATTTTTACGACATTGAATTGTAAATTTCGTTCAATGTACATTTTGCGTGGAAGCTCTCGTATGCATTTTTTTTTTCTTTTTTGAACCTATTAATTGGAAAGACATGGTTCAATTTGCTTTTGCAGGTACATATTACTGTATAAATCGAATACAATATTTAACCCCGTATAACATACATACTCACCTACTCGATCGTATTGGCACCCTTTGCGTTTAACATATAGCCTTTGAACTTATGGAGTAAATTAATTTACTAATGAACTTGCTTAAAAATACTACAGAGATAGTCAAAGATTTTGCATATTACCTTAATTAATGATCGACGGTCCAACATTTATGTAGCTTTTGAACATACAAAGTCAATTAATTAACTAAAGATAAAATTAACACATTTAATTCTGGTAAGAGAACCTCTATTGGATTAGGGGACACCTCGACGTTGTCAAAGTTTTTGTACATATTATAAGAGAACCTCTATTAGATTATGTAATTTTATACTTATATACGAATCATCTAATATGTATAAGAGAACCTCTATTGGATTATGTAATTTTATACTTATATACGAATCATTTTTTTTTTTTTTGGACAACCAACTTTTTTCGTTTAACACGGGTGGGTTTATTACAAAGTAGAAGTGCCCTTTTAACCAGAGCATCGGCGGTACAATTTCTGTCTCTTGGGATGTAATTTTATACTTATATACGAATCATTTAATATGTACTTTTTAATTGGTTTCTTTGTAGTGGAACATATTGTGATCGAAAAGAAATTTTATATACGTTTCTACGTCATTTTTATATACTACGAGCACACAAAATCTGTGGAGATCGAGAATTCGAGATCCATATTGTTAGAGAAAAATAGACTAGTTATATATAGTGGTGGGAAGTAAATAAAACCAAGGGGAAAAATATATTCACTTTGAGCGACAATGTGAATCATATGAACAGTGGATAGTAACGTAGAAGAGTTTATAATATCAAGCAAAATCTAAAAGAAAAGAAAATATTAAGTTAAAATAAATAATTACATAATCAAAAAAAAATTCTAGATTGAGACACTGTTAGGGATCCCTTTCCCAGTAAGCCCACCTTCTCTCGTGTAATCCGTAGTATTAGGGTATAATAGAGTGTATGGTATGTTAACCGGTCCGGTCCTGTTCTTGAATTTCTTGTCATTGTTTCTTTTTATAATATTGTTCTCTATCAGCTCTAGTTCTTTCCCAAACCGTTTAAACGCCTCCAAAGCCTCATCATCAGCCGTCCAGTTCGGTGACTCTCTTTGCCCTAAGTAAATCTCGTCTGTTGAATGCATTGACAAGGTCTCTATGATGGAGATCCCAAGAAGAGTCTGTAACTGCGGCGTGATCGTCTTCAAGAACGCTACGTCAGTGTCTTCTACCAGCTCAGTGTACTCAACGGTGCCTGGCTCGGGCATAAATCGACGGCTGACCGTAGGTCGGTTAGGGAGAAACCCGGCGTAAGGATACTGTCCAAAATTGACTGCTGCGTGAAGAGCAGAGGCGATCCAAATGATGATCGTGCAGGATTCGATGAGGTCATCGCGGGTTTGCATCGATGGCCACCATGATTCGTGTTGTTTGTCCCCATGGCCTTTGGTTCGGAGCTCGGTCCACCATGACTGGATCTCTATATCGGTTTGGACGGTTTTGTCATTCTTGTAATAGAATGAGCAGTACTCAGTGACCCACGTTTTGATCGCTGACCAAATCTCTAAACCGTCAACCGCATAAGGGTAATCCTCAATTAAAAGCTTAACACCATTGTCGCTGTTTGGATCTTCCATGGCAAGTCCTCTGCAGAAACATGGCATGTTAAGGTTACGTGTCCCACAAGACTCTAGGTTTACTTATGACTCAAGAATCGTGTAGAAGGAGACTAGATGCTTCTTACCTTTTGAGGAGATCTTTAGGGAGAGCTTGATCGGTGAAAACCCAATTCTTGTAAATTGAAGAAGATAGTTCCATGGCGTATCGACCCGGGAAGACCGTTCTCTCTAGAATTCCGTCTGAACTTATGAGGACATGTCGCGCCAATGCATTGATGTTCATCGTGTCGCGAAAATGAGGATGTAGCAGCTTATAGATCGGATGGACCACACTGAGTTGCCTATTCGTTGCTATTATAAACGGTTCAATCACTGCATGCGTCTGCAACCTGCAAAAACCAGAAATAAACCGGTTACTTAAAAATGAAATCAAATCTTGGTCATTTTCTAGTTAGTTGACAATGTTGTCACCATTTATTTACCAATGGCTTATAAGCTGGTGATAGCCGGAATCATTAACCCCCGCATAAGCCTTTGCAAGCTGCCAAACCGATCCCTCTACTCCTGTCTCTGCTGGTGTGAAAACTTTGCTCACGGATCCATGTGATTCGCCTTGTGCGTGTGGAAGACTCAACTCTATTGCGAGAGGCTTCAGAGTTCCATCTTCTTGAAGCAACAGAAGGGTTCGAGTCGCGTAGGTTTTAGTGTTTGTTGAGTTTATCCGTGTCAGGTAAGGCATTAATGCGTCATGGTGATCCAATATGTATAGCTTATTATGTTCCAAAGCCTTTTTTTTTTATATACAATACAAAACAAAACCAATTGCAGTTAGCTACAAATGGTTATAAATCTGTTACTTGCCAAACAAGAAAACTATATTATACTTACTTCTTGGACACTGAGGCGGTTCATGTATGCATCTATGTGCTCTTCTCGTATGGAACTATCTTGATTTCCATACTTTGCAGAGTCCAGATTGCTCTTTGGTGGAAACTCCTACAGTTTTGTATATTCAAATTATCTAGTAATCAAGCGAGATCACCCGATAATTTTCAATTATTCCAAAGAAGAAGTTGATTGATAAGATAAGATTTAAACCTGCAGACGACTAATCACCACTGGATTGAGACCAGCCAGCATTTCCCTGGAAAACTCTTCATCGGTTCTCCAAGCTGATCTACTCTCTGTAACAATATAAACGATCATATATGTCAAAATCTATCAAATATTTAGGTATGATTCGAATATATAAATGTTTTATATGTTACCTTTGAGGATGTCAGGTAAGGGAAACTTCAAGAACCGTTCTCCATCGTTACGGACGAGCTCTCTAAACATCTCCCATGGAATAATGTCACGGAGCTTAGCAATGGTGTGACCATTGGCAAGCTTAATACTACCGTCATAGAGGTGAAAAACATCTTCAAAGGAATCAAACTCATTGATGGTCTTGTCGCAAACAGAGGCGATCTCAGGGAAGAGCACTTGAGTCACCGCTTTGAGTGCGTAAGCGAGGAAGTCAGAGAACTTCACATGGCTAAACCGCTCGTCTCGTGGCACGTATATGTTGAGGTTTAGAAATGCCAGCCTGCTCTCGGACTTAGGGTCTGATCAAAACATTGTTGTCCAGGTCAAGTAACCATTGTGTTTTGCAATGTATATATGATTTCAAAAGTTTGAGTTGACTAACCGGCTTTATTGGGTTTACGGCCGGTTTTTCCACGACGAGGATAAGGCAACTCAGGTGAACCACCGAGAACCGGACGGACTGAGTCAGGACCTTTCTCCGGAGCACCTAAGTCGTTGTAACAAGCATAGTCGTAAACTCTGTCCCATTCTTTGAGTTCTCCTCCTTTTTTATCACCTCTTAAATTCATTAGCTCTTCTTCTCTTAACTCTTTCATTAGCTCCGGTGTCTTACTTGGAAGATATGCCTTTGTTTAGTTTAAATGAAGAAAAATATATTAAAAAGGTAGTAAACTTATCACTTCACCGTATTTACATGAATCCATCTGTTTAAATTAGGTTAAATACTAAAGATAAAATTAAATTTAAATCTCCAACCCTTATATTCGTTTTTGACTGTTGACACTATAGTAGAGCCAGTCCCACCCCACTTTATTGTGTAACCAACAATAAACCAAATCAAGGTTGGGTAATAAGAATAAGAAATCAAGAAAAATATATCAATATAAATAACTTAAAAATAGTTATCGTTATCACGTTATATAAAAAAAAGATTCTTTTTTTTTTTTGTCAAACAAAAAAAAGATTCTATAATATAGAAATATATTTGGAATAAAGGCATAGAAGGTGACTTGTAAAGATAGATAGACCCGTAAGGTCCGGTTTCATTCTTTGGTACAAATATACAATAATGAGTTTTACACACGTACACGAATATTCCAAGACTCTCTTCTATTCAATCAAAATAAATTATTAACACTAAAGATAATGTCATATGGATTAGGATGTTTCTTGTTACTTTACAGTACACACTACTACTACTAACATACCACTAACCAGTACCCCTTAATTAATTAACTTAATCCCCTCTACTTATCAGATTAGATTAGTTAGAAAGAATGAGCTGCGGGTTTTAAGAATATTTATCACATGGAAAATCTTAGCAATCTAGGAATAGTTATAGAATATAATATAGAATTCCAAGTCGAATATAAAAACTATAGAGCTAGTACTTTCAGGTCAATTAGTGTATTATATTATTACCAAACCCCACTTGTCCCCAATTAGCGTCTTACCTTGTTAGAGAAGAAAAAGCGGTCGGAACGGTATCGATGATTCGGGTAGATCCAAGAATTGCATATGAAATGTATCGGACCGCCTTCGCCTTCGCTTTCAGGGAAGCCGCGGAGGGTGAGGGACTTAAGGTAGAATTGGCTATGGTGGTGGTTCTTGATCACAAACGCAGCCGGTGGTCCCATTGACTCGTCCCAATCAAACGTCACTCCAAACGCGGTTTCCCCAGCGGTTACTGACGTTTTTATTTTTGTTACCCACTTCTCCAGATGTGCTGCTTTTCCAAGTCTTCCTCTCTTCTCATTGGCTGCTACGTAATACCCAAAGTATTATTTTATTTGAAGTAAAACACAGAAACTTAAGTTGGATAAACTAAAAAAAGTGTATTTGTCACAACATCATGGTTTATAACAACAGTGAAACTACTAATCTTAGTTTCTTCTCAAAATCGATTCTTTGAACAATTAACCAAATAAGAACAAGATTGATGTAAGAAAAAAAACAGAGTAATCCTCTGTTTCATGAATCGAGCTAATAAAAGATGGAAACTTTAGTGATGAAATGGGAAAAAAGAGGATAACTTTGAAGATGTGGATCTGAATGCAAAATGTAAACGGGTCGGGTTAAAGAGAGAGCGGGTACCTGGGTCGGGTTGGAGAGAGCTGATGAGGTGAAGAGAGACGCGACGACCAAGAAGCTCATGGACTCGATCAAGAAGAGAAGCCATGACGTCTTTGAAATCAAGAAGGTTCTTCTTCATCACAACCACTTCTCCTTCTATCTTCATCGTCTTCGTCTTAGTCTTCTTGACATCTTGCTCCATCGTCTTTGTCTTTGTCTTCTTCGTCTTGGGTTTGACGCATAAGATCTCTGCGATGTCGGTGTGGATCATGGCGATATATATTGCAGAATTTTCTTAGAGTGAGGTTGAAGAAAAGGTGAAGAGAGAGATTCTAAGCTTGGGGTATGGTATAATGAAGCTAGAGAGAGATGTGTGAGGATTATAAGAATGTTCTTCTTTCTTCGCATATTACACAAATCTGATGTTAATGTGATACTATATTTATATTGAATCTAGAGAGGGGTTTAGATTTTTTTCTACAATAAATTATTAATCCACTTTTAGTAAATCTTTTTCCTCAAAATTACACTAAGAAAAAGAAAATGAGTTGTATCTGAAAATATATATTTTAATGTTATTTATTGTCTACTAGTTTAATTATTAACAACAGCTGTTAAAAAAAAATGAATTAGTAACAAAATATTTTACACACAACTAAATAATTTTTATTTTGTTTTCTATGCAGTTTAAAAAAAATCTCAATTTTATCTATATTATTTCAGCTTGTTAATTAGAAAAAATATTAAGACTTTTGTTTGTAAATCAGAAGGATAACACTTTTTATAAAAAAAAATATTAACTTTTTTTGTAAAGTTGAATGTAGTCTTCTAATTAAGAAGACGTGGAGTTTTACAAGAGAAAGAATTTTAAACATTACTAAAATTTGTTTTGAATCAGCCTATACATGAATTATGAATATACATTTCATATATTAGTTTTAGCCTTTAGGATATATTAATGAGACTATCTAGGTTTATTTATCTAGTTTAGGTCATGTGTATTATAATAAATGATCAAAAACGAGTAATTTATAAATAAACTAAATTTAGTTGGTAGTATGTAATTTTTTGTTTCAATATATTAATATTTGGTCCGCAACAATTTTATGAATAAAGCAGTCTTATATATTGTACATAGCTAATGGTTTGAGAATCAATTATGTCTACATAAGAACGTTACAACTTAGTAGAACATACATCATTTGGAACAACGTATGATGTATCCGTACGGTGCAAATTAAATATCTTTAGCAATTTCTTCTCTCAAGTACAGCCATTACTATCTTTAAAAATTGAATGCTTTTTTCGTAAGTCAAGATCTTAAAAGTTATCTTCTTCACATTGACTCCTAGTTGTAGTCTTCTATACCTACTTCATAAAACGATCTAACGACCTGATTATATGTAAAACATATAAAGTTTAGTTTCTTATTATCAACAACATATATTTGATCAGACTATGAGTTCAATTAGTTATACGATCAAGATACTAATTCAAACTACTAAACTCCATAATTGGATTTTTTTTTTTGGATCAAAATTGTATGTTAAAAGCTAAGAAAATAGTGTATGTTTATTTGAAAATATTTCATATTTCATTAATAAACTTTTCTACTTTTTCATATCTTATAAATTGGCAATAGGTACAATTCGGTACAAATATATAGGTTATGAAATTGACACATGAATAGTTGTTGACCATCCTACTTGTAGAGCCAGCCATCATGAATCAGCTAGGAGCTGCCTTTTCTATTTTTGTATCATCTAGATGTATTTATGCAATATTAAATATACGTACGTATACTTATATATTAGTTTATGCTAATTTAAAAATACGTATAGTCGTATAGAGTATAAACTATATTTCCATTTTTGTTTCTTTTGCTTTTACGTTTACGTTTGTTTGGTTTGTCCTCCATTCTCTGAAGATCGAATAAGAAACAGAAACCTTATGTAACAAAATATACTATCTCCTTTGTCAATATTGGATTAAAGACCATTTGTCAACATTGGACTAAAGACAAAAGAAATAGGAATCAAAAATTAGATCATGTATTATGATATTATTTATTTCTGAAATTTTAGTTGCAATTACGTTTTACTCATTTATTCATTTTTAAAAATAAGTTAAAACCTCGTGTTATTTTCTCATGAATTTAAAATAAAATATGTAGGTTTTAAAAAATTGAAGATTTGAAATTTGATATCATTTTTAAGAATTAATTTGTGTGGATTTCAAATTCTCTGTAGTATTCTTTGGATTTAAATTCTAATTATTTGTTTAACAAAACTTTATGAGATTTTATATTAAAGGATTTTAAAGCATGGTAATGCCCAGCATTATGCCAAAGTTTAGAGCATCGTTGACACATCTTCAATTCTTTCAATCACTTTCGTATCCAAGTCGTGGAAGTAAAACCAAAAGCAACTGCCTAAAAATTGTTGGATAGCTTCTTATATCAAAAAATATTATCGTCAAAGAGAAAACAATGACTGAAAACTCCTTTTTCTTACATTTTCTATATAACTACATAAAACTATATACTGAAATTTGTTTCAAATGGTATATCAATTTTCCTTGCTTTCATCCATAACTTAAGCTTCTTCCATCTCCATAATACTTTCAAAACCTAAGAAAAACTCACATGGACAAAGACCTTTATCAGAATATAATTAAGGCTAACTTATCCCAAATTTGCCAAAATGTTGATGTTACGTGGGGATGTACTTAATATTTAAGGACAATACTATGAAAATTCAATCACGTAAAATCAGTCCCACAATGAAATACGGATCGGATTATAAACAATCTTTCTAGTTAATTCTTTATTACAAATATCAATCTTAATAGTCAATTCACTTTATATAGAATTGGTTTAGTTATTTTTGTATGATTTTTTTAGTTATAACTTAATGAAATTTGATATAGTTATTCAATTTATATATATGGTATTTTAGTTATATATGGGTATTTTTGTTCTTTTTTTTTTTTTTGGGTCAAACTGGGTATTTTTGTTCTAAATGGGTAAAAAATACTTATACCGAATCAAACCCAAAACATATCAGATATATTTCGGTATTCTAAAAAATTACCCGAACCCAAAAAAATCCGAACCGAATCTGAACCGAAATTTTTATAATACTTATATGATTCAATAAATTATAAACCTAAATTACCCGAAACCCAAATTACCCGAACCGATACCCGAATGCCCACCACTAGTCAATTGACTCAGTTCTGAACAAGTCTAGATATGCAATTTTTTTTAAAAAATTAAGAAATACACAACTTAATTGTGTTAGCCGATGGTGTAAATAAGCTAAGAATAAACAGATCATGTTATTTATGACTAGTGGATGCCCATTAGAAGTCCATTAGATTAAAACCTAATGCTTGTTCACCAAGTTGTATCCCGTATATCTACTCTATTATGTCTAATGAATGAGATAAGCTTTCCCCTAAAACCTATTACTTTAACACGTTATCAGCACGAGTCTCTAACCCTAGCCGTCTTAAGAAAAAAAAAAACCTAGCCGCCGAGTTGAGTAGCAGCCGTCACCGCCTCGGACGTCTCTCGTGTCTTGTCTCTCTAGATCTCACACGTTTCTCATCTCTTATCTCTCAATAATGATGAATGATGAGGATATATGCTTGGTGGATAGCGCAACAAGCCACACCATTTTTAAGCATAAGAGATATTTTTCTCATCTTATTATGAAAGAGGCCAGTGTGAGCACTATTTCGGGTAGTGCAAATATAATTGAAGGCTCTAGAAGAGCATGTGTGTTATTGACTATGGGAACGCAACTTGATATAGTTGATGCGTTATACTCTCCCAAGTCTAAGAGAAATCTCTTGAGTTTTAAAGATATCCGGAAAAATAGATATCATGTTGAGACTATGAATGAAGGAAATAATGAATACCTTCAGATCATAAGCATTACATGTGGCTCTAAGAAAATTGTAGAGAAATTACCCACATTCTCTACTAGTTTGTATTGTACTAAGATTAGTACAATTGAGGCAAATGCTATAGTAAACCAAAAGTTTACTGAAAGTCTCAATGTTTGGCACGACCGGTTAGGCCATCCCGGTTCGATAATGATGCGAAAGATAATAATGAATTCGTGTGGACATTCATTACAGAACCAGAGGGTTCTCTCTAATGATTTCTCATGTTCTGCCTGTTCACAAGGAAAGCTAATCATAAGGCCTTCACCAGCCAAGATAAATTCTGAATCGATAAATTTTCTGGAACGGATACAAGGCGATATTTGTGGGACGATTCACCCACCGTGTGGAACCTTTATATATTTTATGGTTCTAATCGACGCATCGACTAGATGGTCATATGTATCTTTGTTATCAACCCGCAACTTGGCGTTTGCGAGGTTACTTGCTCAATTGATTCGATTAAGAGCACATTTTTCAGATTTTCCTTTAAAGACAATTCGTCTTGATAATGCTGGTGAATTCACGTTCCAGACTTTTAATGATTATTGTATGTTCATTGGGATAAGTGTTGAACATCCTGTAGCACATGTTCATACATAAAATGGTTTAGCTGAATCATTGATCAATCGCCTCCAACTGATTGCTAGACCATTACTCATGAAATCAAAACTCCCAATTTCTGCTTGGGGACATGCTATTTTGCATGCGGCAGAATTAATTCGCATCAGGCTAACGAGTAATCATAAATACTCCCCCTCACAGTTGCTTTTGTTGTATATGTTCCAATTGCTCCACCACAGTGATCTAAGATGGGACCTCAAAGGAGGTTAGGGATATATGTTGGATATGACTCCCCATCAATAATCAAATATTTAGAGTCATTCATGGGTGATTTTTTTAAGGCCCGTTTTGCAGATTGTCATTTCAATGAATCTGTATATCCAACATTGGGGGGAGAAAATAATCAGCTGGTAAAAAAAATTTGTTGGAATGAATTATCATTATCTTATCATGATCCTCGGACTAGAGAATGTGAATCAGAAGTCCAATAGATAATTCATTTACAGAGCTTAGCAAATCAGTTGCCGGACTCTTTCGCTGACCCAAATAGAGTGACTAAGTCACATATTCCAGATGTTAATGCTCCAGTTAGAATTGATGTCCAAGAAGGACTGAATCAAGCTGCTACTGAATCTAAGGCACGTTTAAAACGTGGTAGACCAATTGGTTCCAAAGATAAACATCCTCGGAAAAGGAAATGAGCAGAAATTGGCAATAATGTAACCGAGGATGTAAAGAATTCTGAAGGATTCTAGACGAGCCCTTAGACATGACAAGGAAGGAAATTCAGGTACCTCATAATGATGAGATCTCAATTAATCATGTCATGTCTAGGATAACATGGAACCGAAAGCAAATCGACGTCGATGATAATTTTGCATGCAATGTAGCACTTGATGTCATGAATGAACATGAGGATCATGAACCAAAGTCTATTGTAGAGTGTACACTATGAAATGATTGGCTAAAATGGAAAGAGGCAATAGACGCTGAATTGAAATCACTCTCTAAACGAGAAGTGTTTGGACTGGTTATCCGTAAACCTAATGGTGTTAAACCGCTGGGACATAAATGGGTTTTTGTGCGGAAAAGAAATGAAAATGGTGAAGTTGTGAGATATAAAGCACGGTTAGTTGCAAAAGGTTTCTCACAAAGACCTGGAATCGATTATGAGGAGACATACTCCCTTGTGGTGGATGCAACTACTTTTAGATTCCTAATTACTCTGGCAGTAAAGGAAGGGCTTGACTTACGCTTGATGGACGTAGTCACAGCATACTTGTATGGTCCCCTGGACAATGAAATTTATATGAGAGTTCCAGAAGGATTCGAAATGCCATCGGCAGCAGAATCTAGTTCTCGAGAACATTATTGCATAAAGTTGAATAAATCTTTGTATGGGCTGAAACAATCAGGGTGTATGTGGTATAACCGCTTGAGTGGTTATTTACTAAGAGAAGGTTATAAGAATGACCCTATCAGCCCATGTATATTTATTAAGAGATTTGAGAAAGGATTTGTTATAATCACAGTATATGTAGATGATTTGAATATCATTGGAACTTCTGGAGAGATTTCCCATACAGTGGAATACTTAAAGAAAGAATTTGAGATGAAAGATCTTGGAAAGACGAGATTCTGTCTCGGATTACAGATAGAGCACCTTGCGAAAGGAATCCTTGTGCATCAAGCAACTTACACCGAAAAAGTGCTTAAACGGTTTTATATGGATCAAGCACATCCGTTGAGTAGTCCAATGGTTGTAAGGTCACTTGATGTAGACAAGGACCCATTCGGCCCTAAGAAGGATAATGAAGAAATCCTTGGACCAGAAGTGCCATATTTAAGTGCGATAGGGGCATTGATGTATCTTGCTAGTCATACAAGACCTGATATATCTTTTGCAGTAAATGTATTGGTAAGGTTTAGCTCATGCCCAACTCAGAGGCACTGGAATGGGATTAAACATATACTTCGTTACCTGAAAGGAACGAACGACATGGGTTTATTTTCTCTAATCAAGTCAAAGGAGATTTGATTGGTTTTGCAGATGCAGGGTACTTATCCAATCCTTATAATGCCAGGTCGCAGACAGGATATATATTCACATGTGGTGGCACAACTATCTCCTGGAGATCTATGAAGCAAACCATTGCAGCTACGTCCTCTAACCATGTAGAGATTCTAGCTATTCATGAAGCCAGTCGCGTGTGTATGGTTACGGTCTGTTGTTCAACATATACAGAGAGATTGTGGGATCCTTGAAGGGAAAGAAGCTCCAACGATTATGTATGAAGACAATGCTGCTTGCATCGCACAACTGAAGGAAGGATACATTAAAAGCGATAGAACGAAGCACATCCTACCAAAGTTCTTTTTCACACATGAGCTCCAGAAGAATGGAGATGTTAATGTCCTGAAGATTCAATCGAGTGATAATCTGGCAGACTTATTCACCAAGGCACTTTCAACTGCTACTTTCAAGAAATTAGTTCGTCTCCTTGGACTACATTGTCTTAAGGATCTTGACGGATGTACTCATCAGGGAGAGTAAATGCGTGCTGCACTCTTTTTCCTTTAACCATGGTTTTTTCCATTGAGTTTTCCTGGTAAGGTTTTTAACGAGGCAACATCTTACGCGCATTTACAATGGACATCTAAGGGAGAGTGTTATGTATGATTAGTAGATGCCCATTAGAAGTCCATTAGGTTAAAACCTAATGCTTGTTCACTAAGTTGTATTCTCTATATATACTCTATTATGTCTAATGAATGAGATAAGCTTTCCCCTAAAACCTATTACTTTAACAGATCCTTATCCCTACAATAAAAAAAAAAAAAACAGATCCTTAATTTTTACCTAGTATTCAATAGCTACGCCGCTGGTAGTTAGACCCTTAATAAATTCGTTTGATTACTATCATAACAGACATCATCATTTAACGGATTTAACCACTGTTAGTGGAATACATTGAACAAAATTACCCATTGATATACTCAAATACCATTTACACAAACATCATCAATATAATTAGCACACAATACATTGAACAAGATTGCCAACTCAAATACTCAAATACTCACAAATATCATTACCATTGTTATTACAATACATTGAACCAAATTGCCCATTGCAATACTCAAATACCACAACACAAACATCATTAAATATAATTACCCCTGTCACTAAATTAAGTTTACTCTCCCTGTTTTTAAGGATGTTTTAGTTAAAAACGTATAAATAAAAGTATCTAACTTTTCTACTATAAAAGAATAAATCATTTAATAGAAATTCAACCAATTTATAGTGTGTGTCGAAACCTCAAAAAAGAAAACTTATAAAAAATGAAATACGAAAAAACCGCTAAAAACATTTTATAATTAGAGAACAGGGAATACAGAACAAGTTTGAAAACTAAAATTCGAATACATAGATCCGACGCGCATTTATTAAATATATAAAGTTAGATAATTAGATAGAAGGACAACGAATATATGATTAAAAAAAAGTAGTAAAGCTAGAGAGTTAACCACCATTCCGAAACATGTTTTGTTTAGTTTCTCTTCTTTCTAATTGGAGGAGATACTCTTCTTTAACTTGTTAACCGTGTTAGGAATCAACACTCGCTTTATTGCATTAAATTAAACGAAAACGCTTCTTTCTTTTTCTTTTTCTTTTAGCTGCCCACGAAAGAAATGAATATTCAAGTGAAATGTGAATCACATGCGTTGATACATGATATATAGGGACTGGTGGTTTGAGTTAATTAAGTGTTGTTTGGCATGATGACTTCTTTCTCTAAATTATACTACTATTCTTTAACTAGAATTTGGGCGGGCTTTGAGATTAATCATTAATGTGTGGAGCCGTGCATTTCTTTCCCTCCACAAACAATAGATGACCGCATATGAGCTTGCAAATTAAATTGACTTGAGGTTCCCATTACGGAATGAATAACGAACCCAAATTACAATATCATCAAACAAAGGAGGTGACAAATCTTCATACATAGTTTACTTGGAACGTTCAATCCTCAATTCCTCAAACGAGCTCTTGTAGTCAGCCTATATCAGGAATAGCAAGCCAAATTATGAAGCGTGCTTGCTTAGGTATTTTCTCCGGATACCTGAACTGTGTCAAGCTAAGAAGGTGGTGGAGGATGAAGTGAATAACCGATATGCATGCATGTGCATTCAAATGATTTGGATAGATTGCTTATAATCGTGATCTATTAATCCATTCTCAAATCTTAACCAAACATGATGATTAATGAGTTGATTTCTTTTGAGTCATTGACCCATGTGTTATGACGCACTAATGCACTGTCCAATGAGCCAACCCATGTTGGTAGTAGTACGTACGTAGTAGGTGAGGCACATAGGCAAATTAATAGGATCACCTTTTAGACTCCCAGGCGAACACTTTATATAGGTGAAGGCTTAGTTAGAGGCTCTAATTAAAGGGTTACATCATCTCTATTTTAAATCCGGTAAAACAATTTGTCGTGGTAGAGAATAACTCTAAAACTGCAATTACTAAAGCAGTTGTAATCATTGTATATACCTTGGAGATAGGGGAATGCATGTGGTGGGACAATGGTCTTGTCCTCCTTACACATGGCTTATTTTCACCTAAAACAAAAATTTGTCTTTTCTTAGAGTGGAAAAATTTAGAAAAATCATGTTACTGTGTGTTTGAGAAAAGGTTAAAAAGGAGGTTTGCCATTATTTTCTCTTTTAATTTTACAACCCAAATTATATAGAATGAGATAAAAGAATATACATTGTTAATCAAGCACCACGCAACTAAATTCCACTGAACTTCGTTATAAAAAAAAAAGTGGCTTCTTTAATAGTGGCAAAAAAAACAATAATATTATATTTGCCTTGTTAAAGGAATTGTCGCTAGCATGGAATGAGATATATATTTAAATTACAAATAAATAATTTAAAAAATATATATATAAGGATATTTAATTGGAGATATTATCTAGACAAAAAAAACATAAGAAAATTTAGGTATATTCGGTATACTGTAAGTGGGCCAGGAACAACGAGACATAATAGTCTGAGCCCACAAAGTTTAATTAGTGGACCGCTGACTCTTTTGGAGTTTGCCAAGTGAGCCCCATTTCAATTTTGAGGGATTTCGAAATTGAACCCCATACGTTTTAATTATTACCTTAAGGGACCCTCACTTTTGATATTGTAGTCCTTGTCGTAGACTCCATAATAAACTTAAAAATGTACCCAAAAAAAAAAGTTGTAAAAGTAAGACAATAATAGGAGAATGAAAAAATAGAGAGTAATTTGAAGAGCAGATAATCCAAATTCTTGAGATGGTTTATTAAAAAGTAAAGTTATATTGAGGTTTAGCTTCATTGTATATAGAATTTTAGACACATTCCTACATAGTGACTGTGAAGACGACATTCCAAATGGTATTGCCTTAGTTTTAACACCATGTCCTCAAAACTTTCAAATGTTTCATTACGAGTGGTAAACAATAGCAGAGATTTGCACATAGAATACATATGTAAACAATAGCAGAGATTTTTTCTCACTCTCAAAGCTACGCCTCTTTTTGAGAAACCGTTTTCTCGATCTCTATAGTTTCCGGCTGGCGCTAGTTTCTCCGGCGTCGGTCGACCCCTTTTTTTCTTTTCAGTTTCTCAATTTATCTTTCTGTACAGTTTTTAGATAATTATCTCTGCAAATCCAGTTTCCAAATCCCCATTCTTTGCTCCTTTGGAAAGATAGTATGGTCAGATCTGAGGCCGATAACATTATTCTCGACTTGTGTGGTGTTTAATCACACCCAAAGTACATCGAGAGTCCTGTTTTTGAGGCGGAAAAGGGTTGTATTGGTTCGTCTCTGTCGCGGTTGGAGTTCTACCCAAACACGCGTTTTCATTTTCTTCTTGTCGAAGAGTGTATCTCTGACTTTACTCAAGCCTCAACCAAAGAGTAATTGTGTCAGTTTATTTCCATCTCCGATCGATGGTTGTCATTCCGTCTCCAATGTATGTTTTTTTCAATCTTATTTGTCTCTTTACTACATGAGAAACATAACCAAGATTAGGATTTGGGATCCGGGAGGGAATGTTAGTCATGCCATTGTTTGGGTGATAGATTTAGGATTGCATCGATTTGGCAATTGTTGTATTGGCGTAGTAAATTTGAATGAGGGCTTAATCACATATAGGCGACAATACACTATTGGTAATGGTCCGATATGGATTCTAAAGAATGACTTAACAAAGCTTAGATGGAACTTTATTGCCATGATAGGGTCACAAGAAATTTGTGTTTTGTTTGATGATGTTTATGTCATGATGTTGATCGAGTTTGTACAAGAGATGGAGATGACTTGGTTTACTCTCGGGGCAATGATTATATATTTGCAGAGTCAAAAACTTATGACTATGACTGTTCACATTTAATTATTGGGTGTTCTTGATGATGGTGTTGAGCCAAGTGTGAGATCAAACAAAGTATTGTGGACTCCAGTGAATTTTAGAGTTTTGTTTGAAGTTTATAAAGAAAATCTCTTCAAAGGATGGTACGGTGGAGATTATTTCTGTATTGAAACTACTTGTGAAGAATATTACAAAATCGAGATATCTCAAAATGATTTTGTGATAACAGGATTTTCACTCAGGGTATCAATTCTCTATGCAGTTGTAGTACAAAGGGTTATCGATCCAAATGGTTGTTATGCTAGCAGATAGGATGCAATCAGAAACAAGCAAGTCAAGCTAAGCAATAAATGGGTTTGATCTAACAATCCTAAATTAAATAAAAGAAAGCAAATAAATAAGAACCACACTACCTAAGCACTCGATGCAAGCATTCGAGTACAGGATCGGGTGGGGTGATCGAGTAAAGAAGAAAAGCAAGAACAGCTCGAAGTTATACTCGAAGCAGGTGATCGTGTACCTGTTCGGGTGAGTGGTCGATTTATGAATAAAAGTGTAAACAATCTAAATACGAAAGCTCCTAAGGATGGGGTAATCGACTCCTAAGTGTTCCTGACCAATACTGATGTCCTACATGCCTCAATCAAATATTTCATAGACAATGAATATCTAAAATCTTGTTAAAACACTCTCGTGATAGAAACAATCAACCTTAATCACTCCCCTACCCAACTCTCGTTGGAGAAACATGACCAAGCAGGCAATACAAATCGATTCATTATTGTCAATAAACTCCTTACTCATCTAATCTCTTAGGCTAAGTGAGTAAATCTCTAGCGTTGATTGATTCAAGCATTTCATCTACACCTCTCGATGGTAAAACACTCCAGATCTAATCTCACCCTCTCGGTTTGTTGATATCATTAAGAACACCAATCTAGAAAGGAATTTATAAAACATAAACAACCAAACTAAGACATCCTAACCGATCAAGAACACAAAATCGTCTATCCCATCCCTAGAAACCTTACTTCACTACTCAGATCTCATTGTAGAAAACATAGATAAACGAAAATTGCATTATATTAAAAAATAGAAGTAGAGTAGAAGAGTATAGAATCGAAAATACAAAAAGAAATGAAATTAAATCCTAACGAAGTAGAGAAAGTGTTTGAATCGCTCAGTTTCTCTCCCGGAAGCTCTCGCTCTCTGTTCTGAGGGTCTGCGGCGTGCTCGTTTGAGAGGAAGAAGAGAGGGGGTTTATATATGGAAACCATTAACCCTAGCTTCCCATTCCTGCTCGAGGGTCTGCTCGATGGGGTGCACGAGGATGAGCTCGGGTTGCTCTTTGGGTAGGTCCTCGGGTTGTTCTTTCTGTTCTTAGATCCTCTTCGATCGGGTTGGTGTTCGGACTGTTCTTCCTGCTCCATAGCTCCTTCGGGTACATGCTCGGGTTTGACCTTGTTTCTCCCCATTTTCGGCTCTTATACATCTGTTTTCATCCAAAGTATGCAAATGCAAGAATGCAACACCCTAAATGGCCTAAATGTGGATTCCTACAGTAAATGACGTAAAAATGTTAAGGTTAGGGTAAAAACAATGCAAAACATGGACAAAAAGAGATGCTTAAAACATGTAAATTAGAGAGTTATGTAAAAATTGAAGATAATGCAAAGTAAACAAATAAATAAAAAGAAAAATAAAAATATATCTTTGGGACTTCCTCCCAAGTGAGCTTGTTTTAAGTCACTAAGCTTGACTCTTCATGCTCTTTAAGCATGGGTTTTACGAGGGAGAGGTTCTGGAATCCTCTCCACTGAGACAGATTGGCTCAACCAATCTTCATGGTCTTGTCCTGGTTCCACAGCAAATGTAGTGTTGACTTCTTTAAGATGCTTGACTCTTCTTTGCTTTGTCTTGGTGGAAAAAACTTGACCATCAATAGTTGGCCTTTTAATTCCTTTCTTGACGCTGAATTCCATCTTGAAATGCTCTCCATGCTCAATTCTGATCTTCCCATGTTTCACATCAATCATTGCTCCTATTGTTGCCAAGAATGGTCTTCCTAGGATCAGTGGATCATCTGGTTCCTTATCCATATCAAGGATCATGAAATCAGTAGGAACTTCCACTCTTCTGATCATGAGAGGCAAGTTTTCCAGGACACCAATGGGATGTATGATTGTTCTATCAGCTAGAACCAAATACAGACTACTCGGTTTAAAACTGCTGAAACCCATCTTGTTGGCAACCGATAGTGACATGATGCTGACTGAAGCTCCCAAATCACACAAGCAGTTCTTGAAAATTTTAAGGCCTATTGAACATGGCAGAGTAAAAGAACCAAAATCCTCCAATTTCTCCTCGATTCGCAATTCAGGATCTAAGCACACTCCACTCCTAAGAATTTTATTCCCGATCTCCTTGACAGCTTCCTTAACCTCAATCACCAACTGAGTTGCTTCCTTGGCGATTTCCCCTTGAAGTTCGTGTGGTGGCAAGAGTTTAGGAGGGTGAACTTTTCGCTTGGCCATACGCTCTACAAGCACCTCTAATTGGATGTCAAGAGCGGCGTTGAACATTTCCTCTAGTTCCCCTTTCTTCAGCTTGAGGGAGTTGAGGTTGATTCGTCATCTGAACGTCTACTCGATACATCATCCGATCACCATCATCGGGTGTGTCATCGGGTTCAGCCTCGGGTGGTTCTTCGTTTTGTGATTCTCGAACCAGTGCTCGATCGTTAACTCGATCAGTCTCCTCGGGTGAAGGCTCGGGTTCATACTCGGATATGTAGTACTGGGACTCATTCATACCATAATGATCCATATCCTCCCCATCTTGAACATCACTGTCCTCAGTGAGGTAGTCCTCATAATCATCATCAAGGAAAATGGCTTGGACAGTGGCATAATCCTTTGGGTTCTGAACAGCTTTACCTGGAAGCTGGTTGATCTTTGGAGGTGGTTGATTGTTGTGATGGCCCTCTAGGTACCTCAGCTTAGTGTTGAGGGAATCATACTTGGCAGTCAAGTCATTGTATCCGGAATCGATCTTGTTGCTCATCTCTGCAAACCGTTTTGCGTTGTCCATAGCAGTCGAGGCTTGGTTTTGTATCATCTGCTGAATTAGGCCGCGGAGTTCAGCTTCTTGGGATTGGTTCTGCTGGACTTTTTGTTGTTGGAATCCAGGTGGTGCAATAGGTTGTTGGTAGTTACCAGAATATTGCTGCTTAGGAGCATAGCCTTGATTGTATTGGACAAAAGGCTTTTGCTGGATCTGGTTCCCTTGAACAGCGGATAGCTAGATTTGGTCTTGAGGATTAGCAACATTCGAGTTACGGTATGACAGATTCGGATTCGGCTTGTAGTTGTTGTAACCTCCTTGGTTGTTGATGTAGTTCACATCCTCTAGGTGAACATTTTCCCCATCTTGTTGCAGAAATTGTTCTTCCTCTAAGATTGCATTGACATGCTGCTGCTGGTTGAGGAGCCTATCGAGCTTGTCATTAAGGTTTTTCATGTCCCTCTTGTACTTGGCGTCTTCCTCTCCAGTAGGTAGCACAGTGCGATCGTACTCCTCATTGTAATGCCCATCAGATTGAGCCAAGTTCTCCACTAGATCCCAACCTTCATCGACATCCTTGTTGAGGAAGTTACCATTTCTTGCAGTTTCCAGCAACATCCGTATCTTAGGGACCCCTCCTCGGTATAGTGTACTTAGCAATGAAGCATTCCTGAATCCATGATGAGGGCATCTGGTGGTGTATCCCTTGAAACGTTCCCAAGTTTCATTGAACGTCTCATTGTTTTTCTGAACAAAGCTCGAGATGTAATTTCGCAGCCTTGCGGTTCTGGAGTTGGAGAAGAATTTGGCTAGAAACGCCTTCTTGCATGCTTCCCAGGTGGTGATGGACTCCCTGGGGAGTGATTTTCCCCCAGATGCGTGCTTTGTCGCCCAAAGAGAATGGGAAAAGCCGGAGTTTAAATCCATCTTCACTAACTCCATCAATCTTGGTTAGGCTACAGAGCCTATCAAACTCATCCAGATGGTCCAATGGGTCCTCCATTGGCAATCCATGAAACTTGTTGCTCTGTATCATCTGGATGAGACTACTCTTGATCTCAAAATTGTTGTTTTGGACAGCAGGTGGCACAATTCCATTCCTTTGAGTGTGAGTAGATGGAGCATCTCCTGCTCCTATGTTGGTCCTTGCTTGAGGAGCTGGTGGACCGTTCTGATTGTTCATTATCTCCTCAATTGTTGCTAGTTGTGGTTGTTGAACTTGTTGTTGTCGCAGTAACCGTGGTCTGTCGATGTTGTCGATGAAAGGACTCAAGTTCTGGTTACCCTTGGATCGTGTTTGCATGCACAATCAGCTGACCGAGTGAGTACACGAAAGTCAGCTCGATCCAGGTGATCGAGTGATGGGTCGGGTGGGTGCTCGGGTTTTACCTGAAATGCAAAACAAACAAACACGAAAGTTAACAAGTCAGTACCAAACCAAAGTGTATAATAGAACTTGATCTAGCAAGTGCTGAAATCCTAAACGTAGCAAATTAAATTCAACCAAATGGCAACGGCGCCAAATTGATAACAGGATTTTCACCCAGGGTATCAATTCCCTATGCAGTTGTAGTACAAAGGGTTATCAATCCAAATGGTTGTTATGCTAGCAGATATGATGCAATCAGAAACAAGCAAGTCAAGCCAATCTATAAATGGGTTTGATCTAACAATCCTAAATTAAATAAAAGAAAGCAAATAAATAAGAGCCACCCGACCTAAGCACTCGATGCAAGCATTCGAGTACAGCATCGGGTGGGGTGATCGAGTAAAGAAGAAAAGCAAGAACAGCTCGAAGTTATACTCGAAGCAGGTGATCGTGTACCTGTTCGGGTAAGTGATCGAGTTATGAATAAAAGTGTAAACAATCTAAATATGAAAGCTCCTAAGGATGGGGTAATCGACTCCTAAGTGTTCCTGACCAATACGGATGTCCTACATGCCTCAAGCAAATATTCCCTAGACAATGAATCTCTAAAATCTTGTTAAAACACTCTCGTGATAGAAATAATCAACCTTAATCACTCCCCTACCCAACTCTCATTGGAGAAACATGACCAAGCAGGCAATTCAAACCGATTCATTATTGTCGATAAACCCCTTACTCATCTAATCTCTTAGGCTAAGTGAGTAAATCTCTAGCATTGATTGATTCAAGCATTTCATCTACACCTCTCGATGGTAAAACACCTCGGATCTAATCTCACCCTCTCGGTTTGTTGATAGCATTAAGAACACCAATCTAGAAGGGAATTTATAAAACATAAACAACCAAACTAAGACACCCTAGCTTCCCAGTCCTGCTCAAGGGTCTGCTCGATGGGGTGCACGAGGATGAGCTCGAGTTGCTCTTCAGGTAGGTCTTCGGGTTGTTCTTTCTGTTCTTAGATCCTCTTCGATCGGGTTGGTGTTCGGACTGTTCTTCCTGCTCCATAGCTCCTTCGGGTACATGCTCGGGTTTGACCTTGTTTTCCCCCATTTTCGGCTCTTAAACGCTTATTTTCATCCAAAATATGCAAATGCAAGAATGCAACACCCTAAATGGCCTAAATGTGGATTCCTACAGTAAATGACCTAAAAATGCTAAGGTTAAGGTAAAGTAAAAACAATGCAAAATATGGACAAAAAGATGCTTAAAACATGTAAATTAGAGAGTTATCACTTTGGTACGGAAGCATTGGTACCATTATGTCTATATTCCAGAATTACGTTTGGACACATTGGGTTTACAGTTATGGTTTGCAAAAGAAAGTTCAGCCACAAGATGCTGCAAGCAAATCGTAATAGAGAAAAATCAAATATGAAGTTGGACAATAACCGATCTTATGAACGGTTAGCGAGTAAGACTACTCTTCAGAAAGCATCGTCAATCTCCTTTTTGCTGTATTTTTCTTAGTGTATGATGCATACGTTTGTATATGTAATAATTGTGTTACAGTAATTCTGTATAACGATTTTGTAATTACGTTATTTTGAATTTAATGAAAATTTGATTTGAGAACAAAAAAAAAAAAAAGATTTGCACATAGAAAAAAAGAACTTGTGGTGAATGTTAAAAAGGAAAAAGGTCAAAAACAGAAATAGAAAGAAAAGGTTAAAGTTGTTGAAAAAAAAAGAGGTTAAAAGTGAAATAAAAGAGAGCTAATTTGGCAAAGCTTGTAACTTGTAAGTTTGCACGCGTGGGCCTTTAACCATATCTCCATTATCAACAACTCTGTCACTACAAATTTGTTTTTACTGCTGCATCTGATACAACTAGAACGAATCATATAACAAATTTATAAAATACTGTTTCATGCTAAACATTAAACAACCCACACTACACAGGTTTAAGTTTTTTTTACTGTTCGCTGGCTTGCTTCTACCACATTTTATTTTTTGGTTACTACCTAAAAGCACTAAACACAAAACTCAAACCTCCCCGAGAAGAATGAATAAATTTTTTCTTAAATTAGAACTTCGTGACTTTTTTTTGTTCTTTTTTTTGGAAATGAAACCGCAGGTTCCTGTCAGAATAATATAAACACTAATTGTACACAAATGCTTTTATAAAGCACCACCAACTCCAAAAAATTGTCATCCCTCGTGGGTGTTCTGTTCCGTCTACATTTCTCCGACTCCAAAGTCCTTTTCTTTCTTTTCGCCAGCGCAAGCTATATAACCGGAACTTCCCAACCCCCATTCAGAGTCTTTCAAGTTCGCAAATGGGTTTTAAGGGTCTTTCACTCACCCGCTTGTTGCTTTTGATCAACGGGTTTCACCTGAACAGCAGAGGGAACCGCATGCACATCCGGGAACCCTGGAGGCGTCTTCCCCATACCACCTCCTTTCATGTTATTGGCAGCTGCTGCAGCCGCAATGGCTTTCGCTGGATCCGAAGTTGCTGTAACGGCTCCTGTGACTGGAAGACATGTGGCTGCACCAGCAGGTGCTGAACCTGACTGTTGCTGATGTCTTTGAATGTAATACCCACCAGAAGGAGATATAGTGATCTGTTGCTGTTGATGTTGATGTTGGGCTTGCATATAAGGGTTCGAGAAGAAAAGCTGTGCTTGCTGCTGCAACCCATGCTTTGGCAACTGCTGCTGTTGTTGCAACTTGGATCCAGAGCTCGTGGTGGGGTTTCCGAGAACAGAAGGACCGTTATTCCTTCCACCAGTAGATGACGCTACGGATGCAGACTGCAAGTTCTTAGACTGCTGAGATGATGAATGAGTAGTAGATGAAGCTTGTCCAGCTTTATTCGCCCCCGAAGAAGCGGAAGCAGTTGTTCTTGGGCTTCCACTGGCGTTTTTGGAGACAGAAGACGTTGAAGGCGACCCAACTATCATTGGTGGAGACGGAGCCTGGTGGTTGGTACCTCCTTGCACCTGCTGCATTGGTGAACCAGAACCCATTGGTTTTGTATTTGCTGCAAAAGATATCTGCGATTGCTGGGGACGGCTTTGCTGTTTATGCGAGACGTTTCTAAGGGACGATGCAGCAGCAACTGATGATGATGGAGACAGAATCGAAGGAGACTGAGCTTGGGAAGTATTTGATGTCCTGGGTGAATTGTTTTTCCACTGAGAAGACTGCACCTGATTGTTGCTCGACTGGACAAGGTTCTGGGGGAACCCTGAATTAGCATTTGCAAACTTGGTGGTTCCCGCAGGTGACGTGGTGATATTGTGATCAGGGAAACCACTCCCATTACTTGCCACGGGCCCTTTGGTTCTAGCAGCAGAAGCAGCGACTGAAGTTGCATAGCGCTGCTGCTTCTGGAGATACATGGTATAAGGTTGCTGTGATTGACTCCGTTGCATATGCTGCTGCTGTTGCTGTTGTTGTTGTAGTTGTAGTTGTTGCTGGTGATGATGATGAGATGTGGTCATAGAACCCGAACTCTGTGGCAGAGCAGAACCAAGGTTGAGCAAACGGGATGAGCTATCTACAATGCTACCACTCGTGACAGCAGAAACAGATGCATCAGCTAAATCGTGTTTGTTAGAGAAAGCAATCGACTGCCCACCATTCCCACCACTTATTTTCCCTGTTGTTCCTCTTGTCTTCCTTTGTTCCTCTGTGGTATTAGCAGCAGGACCAACAGACCCAGATTTTCCATCTTCTAGAGAAGCACTGTAGTTTATTTTCTGTTGAGCTGCTTGAGCAACTGCCATCATCTGATAACCTTGCCTCGCTGCCTCTGGCATGTTGTGGAACATAGGGTGATTCTGAGCAATTGAAGACATGTTCAGGGTCGGAGCAGTGTTAGCCCCATTGAACGTCGCAAAGGTCATAGCATAACCCTGTGACTGGAAGGATTCTGCACCAGCTTTTGAAACCTGCTGCTGTGCTTTCTTTTCACCATGGCTGCTAGACGATCCAACCACTCCACCACCAGGTGCTGCTGAACTCATCAAAGCCAAGTTGGTTGGTTGCATTGCCATACCATAGTTCTGGCCACAAGCAACATTGGAACGCGAACCCCGGCTATCAGCAGTTGATGGGCTATCTTCCCCGACAGTCTCGCTATGTTGAGTTTCATTTTCTCTTGGTTGCTGCCTATGCTGAAAACTCAAAGGTTGAGACCCGATTTTGTGAGTTGGAAATCCTTGGGAGTTCCCGTGATTAATCGGTGGCCTCAGCTGTTGATTCTGCAGATGCTTTTGAGCTGCTGAGGAACCAGTGGCAACACTCCCATTTTGGTTGCTAGGAGCATGGCTCTGGAGCATTTGACCATTTTGCTGCTGTTGTTGCTGCTTTTGTGGCTGATGATGTGGAGGCTGGATCATCTGGGAGGAATAGAATTGACCATTAAAAAATGGCATCGGTTGCCCAGGAGCTCCTCTATAAGCAGGTGGCGCACCAACATGAGCTGGGACTGGAAACGGATAACCGTTATTCTGCAAAATGGCCAGGTATTGTGTTTCATTTCCTGGCATGGCCGGATAACTGAAGCTCATTGTTGGCGCACCAGCTGGAGTAACTAATGCAGAAACATTTGCAGTAGGTGTTGCTCCAGAAGATGTGATACCACTATTAGAAGGTCTGACAGATGCAGCAGCTATTGTAGCAGCTGCATGAGGCTGTTGGCCCATGGGAAAGATGAATGTAGGTCCATGCTACAATGGACGAAACAAATAACAACAATGAGCTAGTAAAGACGAAAAAACTTGATATGTATGTCAGATAAATGACAAAAAAACTAACCAAGATGTTATTGGCTGCTCCAGGTGGCAGAGCTTGTTGAAGCAATATTTGATTTCGTTGAGCAGTATCTACTGAACTTTTAGAAGTAGATTGAGAGTTCTTATCTTGAACAGGGTTGGAACTTCTACCCAAAACACTCCCCTGAAGTTCTGTGGGAGGCATGAGACTGAGATTACAGGCCTTGGTCCCATACAGTGGAGCTGAGCCTGCTGCTGCAGGCCAGAAAGGATTCATCTTTGTAAATTGCTGATGAGATTGAATATTTCGAGCAATGTAGCAGTGTGTAGCACAGCGCTTAGGCCTCGGTTGATTAAAAAGTAAATGCGGAGGAGGCTGCACAAGATCAAAATTTAAATTAATAACAGCACATCCAATGAAAATTGTGAAAGAAAGTGTGAAAGAGGATTTTTCTAATAGCACATCCAATGAAAATTACCTGCATTGCTGCAGCTGATAAGGAACTGGTATCCGTAGGCACAACACCTTGTGTAGGTGCCGCCATGTATCTGTTTCATCAGAGTTTCCATTAATTCAAGGGGGAGAAAAAAGGAGACTTTGCAAAGTTTCACATGCTAAAATTACAAAAAGCATACCCCATTGTAGGAAGACCACCAGGCCAGCCAGGCATTGACACATGCAGAGGTAAATGGCTACCTTGAGCTGGAAAATTTAGAAAAAAACAAAAAAATGAGGGACCAGATTTACTAAAACACCAAAACTCAAGAAAGATGGAAAAATAAATCGTTACCTGTTTTATCAGGAAGAGATAGTTGTTGTTGTTGCGGTGGCTGTTTCTGAACATGATGCTGCTTGTTTACTAAACCCACATGATCAGATTTATCAATGTCGAGTTTGAGTTCACAGTTCCTTTCTAACTTATGGTGTTCAGCTTCCGCCACCATTCTAGGTCTCTTCTTCTCCTCAGCATCATGAAATGTCGTCGCAGCAGCACCTCTATCTTCCTTTAGCAAAGGCTTTGCTTCCTGCTACATGCATTTAGTGTAGACACGGGGGAGAGAATTAAAATAAAGGGGACTAAAAAAGAAGAAGATAAGAAAAGAGACCCAAAAAAGCAAAGAAAAGTAATGATGGATATACCCCCAATTATCACAATATATATTACCAAACAAAAGTAGGTCCCACTCACCGTTTCCACTTCCGTGACTTTAAGTTTAGCTTCCGCTGCCACACATTCCATCATCTCTCCGCCGCCTCTCTCCGATGAAGATCTCACCGGCGGTGGCGCCTGAACCGATTTTTAAAAAAAAAATGAGCAAAGAGAGCTTTCCAAAAAAAAATGAAATAAATAAATTAAATTAAATTAAATAAAAAATTGACACTTACCATCAGATCTATCTCAAACTTCTCCTTTTCCGGCGAACTTCTGCATGATTAAAAAAAGAAACTCTTCAGTACCAAAAATTAGGTAAAAATTTCCAGAAAAAAAAATGTAAATAGATTTGAATGCTTACGATTTAGCTCCTAAAGTGGTAGCTCCATCACCATCGGATCTAAATCCTGAAGAAGACTCCACTTTCGGCAATACAACTTCCTCTTTTGACACATGATTGTTCTCCGCTCTTTTCTCACTTGCTGATCTCGAATCTAACGCCGCGTGGATTTCTCTCGCTTGAGGAATGGTTGAATCCAACACAGAGCTAATTCCTTCGCCGGATCCTGAGCTCTTTAACTGATCACCCAACGGAACTTGACTTTTCGAAGGAGCTTCACCTTCGGATTTGATCGTAGTGACGCGAGAACTGTTCTCGTCTTCGTATTTGACGTGTCTCGGTTTCTTTCTTTTAGGAGCTGAGAAAACCAAAACAATAAAACAAAGTAAGAAGATGAAGAAAACAAAAAAAACAAACAAATCAAGAGATGGTTCTTGATTGTGAATGGAGAAGAAGACTTACCGATGGCTGAAACATTAGAGGAACTCGAATTTGCAGCCAGTGTGATGGATGATGATTGAGGAAGAGTTTGAGGATTAGAGATCGGCGGCGACGATACTCTAGATTTGACTTCTACAGTTGATTTCGCACCTGCCTCCGTCACATCGTTTCCGGCGGATTCTTGTTTCGATGTAGCTAAAGGCATCCTCATCATACCGTACAACACTTCAGCAATCTCGATCTCGATCTCGTCTTGTACAGCCACCGGAGATGATAACTTACACGATGATGATGACTTCGGCGGTAACGGCTTCTGTTTCGTCCCCGACGGCTTCAAAAGCAAAAACTATTTAAGTCAGAAAACAAGAAGATGGAGAAGGAGAGATTTGGGAGAGTGAAAAATAAGAGAGACTAACCAATTTTTTCCGGACAGAAACGCTGGAAGAAGAAGGAGATGTAGGAGCTGGAGGAGACGGAGAAGCTAAAATCGAAGCCGGACTAACTCTATTAGCTGGAGACGTTGACGAAACTTGCCGATGGATTTGTTCACCGGAAGCAAAAACACCACCGCCTGTAGTACTCGACGCCCATGATTCATGCGGTCTCTTGGTACAAGCTGTAAAAAAGAAGAAGAAGATGAGATTAGAAGATCCATGAAGAGAGATTTATTAGACCAGCGAGAGATTTGTTTAGAAATGTAAATTTCCACCTCTCTACCTGACCGAGCTTTTCTAGGAACCGAAACACCGATCATCTCATCCGCGGCTTTCCATGTCGACACGAGAGGTGAAACCGGCGCCGGAGAAGGATTCGATCTGAAAACTTTCGTCGGCGGGAAATTTTTCTTCTGATGGTGGTTATTAATATTGTGGCTGTGATGGTTGTTGTGGTGATGGAGATTACCGCTACCACCGTTGTGATGATGATTCGAAAGAGACGATGAGAACGAAGCGGCGGAGATGTTCGTCGGAGGAAGCATCTTCAAAGAAGAAGGTGGTCCTACACCTCCGTCGTCGTATTCTTCATCGTCGTTAACACTCTCTTCAGAGCTATCGTCACCACCGTCGTCTAAATTACCGTGAACCATCATTAAACGTTCTCCTCTTCTCCTTTTACTCCGGCTGTTTAACCGATCTCTCTCCCTATCTCTTTCTCTTTCCCTCTCTCTGTCTCTATCACGTTCCCGATCTCGATCCTTCTTATTACTCCCTCCTCGATCTCTCAACCTCGCCGCCTCCGGTAACTCCACCGGACCTTCCTCCTCTGAAAAAAACAGAAAAAAACATCAGAATCAAACGGTTTCTCCCAGATCTGAAGAAATAACGTGAAAATGAATGAAAAAAAAAACCTGGAGAATCTCTGAAACTTCCGGCTCTATGTCGCCGCCGTGAAATACCATTTCCGGCAGCAGCCATGGGTACTCTTCTAGCTTCTCTATTTCTATCCATCTTCTTTGTTTCTCTATAACTCTCCCTCTTCTTCCTTCTTCCTTCTTCTTTCTCCCTAAATCGTAACCCCTTTCTCTCTCTTTTTTATCTCTCTTTCTCTCTCTCTCTCTTTCCTCTATCTCTCTACTTGCTTCCCATTATCTCCTTTATTTGTGCTCCTCATAAAAGGGCAGTAGCGAATAAATCCACGGCTCATATCTCCCTGCCGTAAAACATTTTCCCAATCTTCACCGTCGGTGTGAATTCATCTAACGGTCACGATCCGCTTTAAAACCAGCTGACAAAATCTTAGCCCTCCGTTAATAATCAGAGATCTCACATATTTAATAATTAAATATTTCCTCATTTATTATATTTACCACCAATTATTATTTTATTATTATCATTTTCCAAAAAAGTAATCTTTTTATTTATTTAATTAGTCAGCATCCAAGGTGAAACCCCACACAAAAATGATATCTTATTTGTTGTAATATTTTATTTGTTAACAGATTACTAATTTTTTCGGTTTAATTTATAATAATAATATTATTTTCCTAGTCGGATTTCATGTGAAAAAATTATTTTGGACTTTTTAAACATGAGCTGCCACGTGTCAAGAGTTTGACATTACACGCTTCCGTCTGTATTATCGTTACCAATATTTTATTGACTTTACTCACTCTAGAAAAATAACATATTAAAAAACGACTAAAGAAACAATAAAATATATTGGTAGTCGGAAACATAAAAATAAAAATATTTTAAATTATAATAGTATATTATTGCAATTAAATAATTGTTTAAAAAAGGCTCCTCAGGGGTAGTGTACTGTTGTCCACTAATCGCTATGACTCGTGTGAAAAAAAAAATATATACTGACATAAACACGCACAAATATGATAATATTGTTTTATAAATTTCCAAAAAAAAAATGTCTTGAAAAGATGTATCACCGGTGATTACCGGTAGAAAGAGACAATGGTAAAGGAAATCAGACGATCAGAATGGAATCTTTGTGACTGATCCAACCGGTAAAAATTTAATCATATTCAGGTTCCCACTTCTCTACCTCTCTTCCGTCTTTATTTACTTTAAAAAAAAATCATTTCCTTTAAACTACTAAACAAATGGCTCATAAATAGTTTAATGTTTTTCTTTCTTTTCCATATTTCTTTTTTACGTGCAAGCAATTAAATTTACCTTTTCGAAGATGCCAGGTTTACAAAAGTTTATCTTTTTTTTACACTTTCAAAAGAAAAGATTAAAAACATCAAGTGAAAGTTTAAAATTCTAAATTCACAACTAGATGATGATCCGCGCCGGTAGTAAGGGGAAATAACCAATTTTATTATTTTTGTTGGTCATTATGATTATAACTATTATTATAATTATTTGATATTTTATATAATATAGTATTATTGTATGGTGTTTTCAATCCTATAATAATAATTGTTTTTTAATATAAAGATTAGTAAATATGATTGATGCTATATAAATTAGATTTAGCATGTAATGTAGTTATTTATAAGGGTTATTTTATATTAATTTCACCAACCATCACCTAATTTTTCACAAAATGCAAAATAGATTTAATAAAAGTTGCCAATAAGTATAATTTTTGAGTATGTTTAGCCCATTGTTAAGGGCCCAGTCCAAGATCCATCCCTTCATGTTTTTGTCGATGAAGATTTTTTTTTTGTTTGTTTCTTTTCCAGCAAAACAAATATAATAATTTTTTCTTCTTCTTCTCTCTGCAATTCGACGAAATCTCAGCTTCATATTTATAATCATCGATTTCTTTTTCGAAAAGTCCAACCTTAAATGTGCCAGAGAATCAACCCATCGATGTTGGGTCATGAGAGATTGCAAGATGGATTCTAAATCAAGGTGTGTTTAGGATCATTAATTAGATCAAGTTAGTTTATTATTTGGACATAATTAGTCGACAATATTCTTACTGATGTAATGTTTGAAAGAATTAGTTTAAAGATGTTCAATACGAATTTAGCTTTCAATCTGTAATTTTCGTTTTTTATTTTCAATTGGAAATCTTTCAAATCGTTAAATTTGATAGGAACTGTATTAACTTGTATCAACTGATGTCTGATTCTAATAAATTGCTAGAGATTGAGTATACTGTAGTTTATTATTGTATAATTGTAATGTATACATTAAATTAGCTCCACAAATGCATATTTGTTTTTGGGGTTTTCTAGTTTCTTGTAATGATGACATATGCGGTTTGGGTTTTGGTGTGTTGGTACTTCACAGCTCTACAAAAGGAGCTTTAAACATATGATTCTATCTTCTATGATATGGTGGCTAGTAAGGAGACCTTGAAAAACATAAGAAATCATATTGCAGCCAATAAGATCAAGACTTCAAGAGTTTTTGTTCAAGGGACTTCAATATTGCAGGTCAATATTTTTAAGAAAGTAACTTTTTATATATATTTTTTGTTTCTGGTTTTCCTGCTTGTGTTTTTTTAGCATTATAATTAGGTTCTTGTTCTTAAACAAAGTTAAAATTAAACACAAGAAAATATTAAATTCCCGAAAATCAACTTAAAAAGAAGTAAACATAAACCCAGAAATCTCTTAAAATACAAACCTTGAATTATTTTTGAAAGCTTGAAAGTCCTAGGTTGTAGAGTTTGATTACATAGAAAAAAGTTTATTGAAAAGAAAAAAGGAACTACTGAAAGTCAAACATAACTAAAGCCTTATTCTACCACTTGATTTAGGTCATTTAGATTCAATATCCTACATATTCTGAATCTTTGCTATCTCCATTGTCCTCCTCATAAGGGAGATCCTCATTTTATTTTCCACTTTCTGCTTTCACAATCTTCACTCCCTTCTTCTCCTCAAGTTTTTCCAATTTGATTGTCGTCACACTCATCAGCGTGTCGTCTTTTTTTTTCCAACGTGATTGACTTCCTGAAAATCTTCTTGTTGGTTGAGTATCCTTCATTGCTTTCTCTAAAGCTCTTTGATGATGGAGTAGCAAAAGAAGCAGATGCTTCACTGCTATTGGTAAGCATGTAATCCTGAATTTGAACATTAAACAAATTAAATTCACTTTGCACTTTATCCAAAAAAATATAAAATTTCTCATATATATGTCTATAAATAATATTAAAGAAATAACTACATGATTTGAGATAGGTTGCCTTGTCCTTTTGAATCATCAAGTTTAGATAACTTCACCACATATGTGCTTGGAGCTGCATTATTGGCAACACTTACGACATATTAGTATCTCTATGATTAATCTTCTAACACCACAGCTAGCAAAATGGTACTTACATCAGCATCATAAACCCCATCAAGTAAATCATTTGTAAATTAATCTTATAATACTACGGCCACCATGATGTTTTGAAAGTCGGGCAATGTGAGGTACATATCATCAGAGATGGAGAGACACATGGGGTTACATGAGTGTTGTTCGCAAAGCCCATCTTAAACGAATGGTTAGTAACCCTGAACTGGCCTCTCACCTGAGTAGTCCAAAATTTTCAATGACCCTCCACTCACCTTTTGTTATCTACCTCTCAATCTTGTTCACAAGTCCTTTCTTGATGGAAGCATGAATCTTGGCGCCCTGGTTATGATAGTAAAACAAAAACAAACATAGTCGTTAAAAAATTGTGTGTTTGATGGTGATTAAATGAGAGAATAAACTATTATAATTTGTGTATTTATAAAAAACTTACTTTGTGGTCAGCTAACACCATCTCCATTGTTTCTCCAGATTGGGTAGTGTACTTGGAAGCATATTGGGAGGACCTTAACTTGAACTCGCCACATGCTTTTGTAAGGTTTGACATCAGCAAGGTAATTTCATAGCCATAAGACCATTCACTTTGAGAAACTCTTTTGCTTAAAATAATAGGATAGCTGGTTGCATGTTTGTGGTGATGGTTTGTAGAATATTGCTAATAGTCTATTTATATAGAGAATGAAGTAGTATTTAGGTTACCTTTAACTTAAAGGGATAAGTGTTTAAGCTTATCATCAAGAAAAGATCATTCGAGATAAAAGATCTTACATGGAATATTTTCTAATTTTATGCTCAATGTATGCTCCCATATTTGACAGCATGTTCTTAAACGGTTTTACGATTTGGTAGATATGATAGTTGTGTATTCAAGATATTCTCGGTTCAGGTTCATAGATTAGTGGAGAGCCGGATTGTAGTTTTGATATTGAAATCTTATTTTGTGATTTTGATGAGATACTAAGGATATTGTTAGGGTTGCGAATCAGTTTTTAGCGGAATGATGGTGACGCCAAGAATTTTTTTGCAAAAGACGTATCGTAATGGTAATGCAAACAGATCTCATAATGCAATCTCATGTTTAATCATACACTCATGTAATTCCTATGCTATATATCACTTGTAGTGTTCATTAGCATTAGGAATTGGTATAAATTTAATTATTACTTAAAAGATGCAAATTAGTTAACAACATATAAAATACTTTTGTCGTGTTAAATCATGTTAGTTCTTATCTGAAATTCTTATGTTATATATCACTTGCGGTGTTCAATAACATTATGATTATGTCAACAAAATATAAAATGTTTTTGTCGTATGAGTTAATGTTATTTTAATATTAACTGTTTGTAATTTGTAACTAAATATGATTTAATATAATAGGTTATTTTTAATTGCTATTAATTAAGGTAACGATTTTCTGGTTATAACTATTTAATAATAAGATTTTATTATTATAGTTGTTATTAATATAGAGTAGTATTTTGTATAATATCTTATTTAAAGTATGGTTATTTGTTTAAAGGAATGTTTAAATAAGTATATAGAGATAAGAGACATAGAAAAAGCAAATCTTGATAATTCCTAGAATAGATTAGTCAAGTTGACATAACTATAACAATATTCTGTAATAACGATTTAAAATCTGGTCATATTTGGATATTTCTAAAATAGTAATAAAATCATATAATAAGTCTCTAGTTTTTTTTTTTTAATTAGGGAGAGAGAAGAAGCTAAACAATAACACCTACTATAAAGTTAGAGAAGTGGCCCCACCACCTCAATCTAAAAAAACTCATTAACTACAAAATCAACGGCTGATATCAGTTGTTGCCAATAGCCAAAAATTTCACACAGCCGTTGGATTAGTTTTCTTGTAAAATCTGACTTGGCAGAAAGCGTCATCCCGTAAAAAAGGCGTTGAGTTGGCACCCGACCGGTTGATCTGAACTGTTGATTAGAGGAAACAATCAACGGCTCAGATGAGAATGTGGGGACCTCTTTTGTATTCACTCAAGTCACGGTCACGGAACTTCCCAGAAGTGTGAGGTCCACAGTGTTAGCTGCCAATGTGGAATTGCTCCTCCTCTCTCTATCTATATATATTTTTATTTTTTAACCTTTTTCACTGCCAACGTACTATTTTTCACCTATATATTTTATCCAGTGGAAATCTCACAGTATAAATTATTTTTGTCTATGAGAAAAAAAAAGAGTACTATATTCTAAATAATAAAAAAGTGTTGGCATGTTGACAAATAAAAAAGTTTGGCTTGTTTCGCTATTTTTCGAAAGTAGTATTAACTGTAAAAGGTAATTTTGAATAGATATTTCTAGATATTAGGTTTTCTTGTCCAGTTTAGTTTCTGATATATTTTTAATTTTCTTTAAAAAAGTCTTCCTCCGATTGGACTTCCAATTTTTTTTAAAAAAATTAAGTGAAAAGATTGAAGTAGAAAATATATCATACTTTTTTTCCAAAATAAATATAACATACTTTAAGTTATACATTTGAAAAGAGAATAAAATTAACTCTGATTATATATATATACACTTAGTTAGGTTTGTGGATCTAAGATATTAAAGTGTTTTATAATTTTACCTTTGTTCAGTAAATCAAAATACCAAATTAAATTATATGATAACGAAATTTTATCATGTTAACACACCATTATTATCATATATCCTGAGCATGGTTTCGAAAACGTCATTTCTTACGAGTACAGCAAAATCATTCGTGTGGGGGGAGAGAATGAAATAGGAAAAGGAAACTAGAAAATACGGTAGTATTTCTACTTTTACTCCTAAACCTGATTTTTCAAATGTTTTAGTATATAGGTAGGTGTCTTACTATAAATTTATTTTTATATTATAATTTTTTTTTTAAATGGTGACCGTGACATGAATTAGGCCCACCCGAGCAGAAAAATATAGATTTTGTAAAATTGAATTTGGTCAATGGTATTCATGATAATTTTTTCGTATGCGAGTAATTAATAACAGTGGAGTAACTCTTCTTTAACCAGTTAGATAGATTCGCATAAATTTAATTTTAACGTTACGCGCGCTGATATAAAAGCGCGTGCAAATAAGAATCCTAAGATAGCCACGTGATTCCACGTGTTTTATTACCAACATGACACGTGGATGATCGCTCTCTCTCTTTTAATTCGTCGCCTTGGATCTTGTTTTTGTCGAAGCTACTCTCTACTCTCTTTTCGTTGCTTTTAAAATAAATAAATAAAAATAAAAACCGCTCTAAAGTCACGGTCGTTCACTTATATTAAACGTGACAGCCGCGTTAGTTGTTTACGTGGTAATCTTCTATTGGTGGACTTACGTTATCTAGCTTCTTTACGACAGTGAAAATGCCACGTCGGAGTGTAGTAGAGTCCCCCCACCCCCGCCTAATAAAACTTGTCGACGAATTAAAAAATTAACTTCATAAGAAATAAATACGTTTGACTGTGTAGGTAACACGTGGTGACTTTTACGAGTTATTGCTTTTTCCTACGTGGCAATAGTTTTGATCGTTCGCTTAACCCTAGCCGTCAAGAGGCAAAACGTTTTTTTCTTACTCAATCAGACAAATTATACATAAAAGCCATTATTTTTATTTGGCCTTAAACAATACGATGGTTTTTTTTTAATTAATTAACATTAAGTATCTTTGTATAACATCATATCTTTTTTTTTTCCTTTATTTGTCGTATGCAAAGATACGTTTATTACGTGTAAAAAAATAATCCCTTCATTAACGCACTAATAAGAGCATATCGAAAATTGCGAGCTCTAATTATTTTATAATATTTAAAACCATATAATATAAAATTATTTTATACAGCGAACATGGCACCATGACTGTTTCTTCATTATTATAATCATTGTTATCATTCAAATCTAGAAAATGCAAAGAGACGAAAGTACACATTGCCTCCAAATAATATTATTTTTATGCTATGAGACTAGATTAATCGTTGAAAGTATAAAAAAACATTACTTTAGTTGATAGAGGCTAGGCAACTGATTAGGACGTATTTTGATATTTATTTTATTATATCTATTCGATATTTTTTATATGAAGAAAAGTCAAAATATTTTTATTCCAACATTTAGTGTTGGATATATAATAATTTTATTATTTTTTTTCCGGATTTTAATAATTGATGAGAGAAGAGGGTATGTGGTAGCCTAGAAAAGCCCTTTGCTAAGGCTAAACCATTTTGCTGATTTTTTAAAATACTAATTAAGGTTTTTGGTAATTGCGATTTGCTATTACTTTGACCTAAACTTGCCATGATAGATTGAAAAGAATAGCCATGATAGATACTTATTTTTATAATGGGGACACAACTAATACAATTTTAATATTTTGGTGGTGGCATAAGGAGAGAGTCTCTCATACGTTTTGAAAGAAAGTGGTTATGTACACATAATCACCCAAAATTATTTTATTATTTGATTTAAACTTTCTCTATTATACAATTGATTGTTTTCTCTTAATTGTTCTGTTAATGTTTTTTTTTTGGTTTGTTTTGTATTTTCTTTTGAAAGTTTTAGGGGCCCGGAAAGAAAATAAAGACCCCCCATGCCATAAACAAAGGATCCACATCCACCGGGTCCTCAATTCTTTTTTCTTTTTCTTTTCCTGTTAATGTGTGTATTGAGGAAAAGAAAAAGTTGTAATTTTGTCAATAATATGTTTAATACATAGAGAAAGAAATATTAATTTACCTCAATAATAAAATGATGAGATGTCTATACGAAACTTTATAGTTATGAATTTATGATATTAGTGGTTCCTTACATGTTTGTGGGGTAGAGTTAGTAGCAGCTTCTACAAACGTCACAAAAGAGATAAAAATATGGCAAATATCAAAATAAAAGCCCATAAGCCCATAAAGAGGAAAAAGAAGGAAAGTAAATATTGCTTTCATTAAAAAAAAAAAACAGAGCATTCGTAGCAAATATAACATTCATAGTCATCACAGGTAAGCCGATTCCATGTTTGGCTCTAGTAGGGAGAGTTGATATATACAAATGAAAGAACTCAATTTCTTTAGAACTAAACTTGAGAAAAGGCTCTTCTTTAAATCAAATCAATGATACCCAATTGGAGCTGGAGCTTCCTTTAGTTCACGACCTTGGTAGTGAATATCCTGCAAAGAAATGTTTCATCAGTCAAAAAAGTTAAAGAGTTCGTTCAATTAAGATGGATGAATAGAGAAGAAGAGAAAAAGCACTTACAGATGCAAAATGGTTCACATCACGGTGATGCGCCTCGTCGGCACGAACAACCATCACAACATCACGGAGCGTAGCATCAGCAGGGAGCCTCCAGTAATCAATAGCAATAGCCGGAGCAGGAACGTTTTCAATGTTACCTTTGTCAAGTTCCTTGAGGAACTCAGTGTAAGAATGGATCGCTTCCTCTTCAAGGTACCCAACCATACGGTGAGCAAACTTGGGAGAGATGAGGTAACCAAGGAAATAGGCGTTAAAGAAAACTCCTTGCACAGTGATCACGAGAGCTCTCTCGTACCATTTGGGTTTCGCAACTTCCATGAAAGTCATGAGATGCATCCTCTCATTCTCCGCTTCCTCGAGTAAAGCTTTGATCCATCCTCCACTTTGCTCAAAACGACGGAGAGATTTGCAGTGTAGCAACATTCCTCCAACCATTCCAGGGACTGCTGCCACAGTTTCAAGCATCATAGCTCTACATCCATATCGCCTCTGCATTGACAATACCACAAATCAGAAAGTCCCCAAACATTTCCACTAATATATAATAAGAACTGTTTAGTCATTTACTAATCTCAACGAATCGTCTTAATTGGCAAGAATCCAAATCACTAACAAATGTAAACTATATAATATACAAAAAAAATGATTCCCAAAAACAAATAAAATTAAATATTGACTAGTTGCCAAAAAAAAGAAAGAATGAATCATATGTTTCCGTTTCGGAAAATTTCAAGATTTGGGGAAGAAGAAGACGAAGTGTGTACCTGGAAGAAGAGATCGGTAGGCCAACGAAGAGATTTAACAGTCCAATAAGCGATTCTATCAAGAAACGTCGTCGGAACATGATGCTTCTTCAGATCTATCGTCGTATCAGCTTTATAAGTCTCCCATGGCTGCAACGATCCAAACAAATTTCAACAAAACATACTCAAAAAATTGAATCAAGAACAACAACACTATAATATCTCGAAATCTATCATTAACGTACCCTGAAGCAGTTCCACTTCCATTCAGAACCATCTTCTTTAGTGATCTTATTAGGTTCAACACCCCAATAACTCATGATACCTTTCTCTCCCTTGTTGTTACCTCCGGCGCCGGCGTTTCCACCGGCAGATTCGTTCTCTGTTTTCTTCTGATTCGCCTCTTCCTCCTTCGTTTTCTCTCCAAGAGTAATCGTGCTTGCGAATCTCATACCTCCATTAACCGTCGGAGCTCTACTCCAGATCCAAGCAGAAGCAACCTCAGGCTTCAGAAGACGGCTAGCTGATAACGCCGCCTCGTGAGACGAAACCGCACGGATCGTAGCAGTAGTCGTCGAGAAGAACAAACGAGGTCCAGCCGCCGCTAAAAGCGATTTCGCCGCCTTGGCTCCACCGCGACTCATCATCATTGTACAGATCGGAGAAATCAAATCCAAGAATTTACGAAAATTGTATGAGGAATATTTTTTTTTTGGGTTTACTTTTGTCGTCTTATGCTCTTCTCACGAAGGTGTCGAGCTGGGATTTTATATACTAAGAAAACGACGGTCGGTGATTAGTTTTATTGACGTATATGTAACGAGATTATGACACGTGAAACTAGGTATAACAGTTTTTTTGTGTGGTGTATATTAAATGACTGCGTTACCCTTGAGTACATGAGAGAGACTTCCTTTATGACTTTGCTTTGACTGAGGGTGTTTACGTAAATTTAGGCGGTGAAGATTTTTCTTGGAGACCAAGGCCTACTTTTTTCTTGGAGACCAAGTTCGAAATAAAGTTCTATTTGCATACGTGGAGGAGTGCGTTTCTTATATTTTTAAGAAAAAAAAAATGAGCTGGATCTGTTTTGTGAAAATGCGTGATCCGCTACGGAGATCTACACACATCTTTTTTATGGTGTTTTTTTTTTTCATGTGCGATTCTTCATCATTCATCCATTTTTTTTTTACTGTGACAATCATTGACAGATTATATATATTTTATTTGAGTTCTATGTTAATGAAATAATTATTACATTTACGTAATTATTTAGTTAAATATATATATATATATATATATATGCAGATGTTGGATTTTTTTTGTGAGTAAAAAAATCAGCTCAAACCAGCCAATTTTGGGAAATGTTGTCTACAAATAAAACATGATACAGAGAGACACATGCGCCTTACATGCTAAAGAATTCGCTCGTACATTAGCTTATCGAGAAACATAAAGCAAAGAAAAGGAAGAAAACTCCTCCCTTTCCATCTGAATGTCGTCGAGGTATGTTGCAAACGCTGGTCAATCAGTAGGAGAAGACACCATCTTCACCAAGTCTGAGCAGTCGGTAAGAAAAACCACATCCCGGAAGTCATGTCCAATCATACAGCGCATCGCCCAGACGAAGGCTTCCACCTCAGCATGTAACGGGGATAAACTTCGCCGGAAATTTGTCGCTCCAAACACCGGTGGCGAGCCTTGTGACGAGACACAGCACCATCCTGCACCTGCAAAAACATCAGTCGCCTTCCAAGAGCCGTCCACATAACATCTATGTCCCGTAAAAACCCGGGGAAGCGATATGCCCACGCGAGGCCCAGACGGTGGACATAGAGGTGTGGAGAGGATCTCCTCCCCCTCGTTACCCACCTGAGCCTCCTGCCAGGTTAAAGCCTCGCCTTCCCCCACCCGGACAACCACATCTGGGCATTCAGCCTAGTTCTCAAAAACACGTGCATTCCGAGCTTTCCAAATATACCACATCAGCCAAGAAAAGGCAGAGATATGTGAACCCAGACCTTTAGGGTCTAGAAAATGATCTAGATTAGCATACACAGACCCCGTCGGAAAAAGGTGCGGTCCCACTGGTACATGGGCTAAAGCCCAAACCTGTCGGGCCGGCGGACACAAAAAGATGGCATGATTGATATCTTCCGCCTCCATCCCGCACCATGTGCAAACAACATCGCAACTCACCCCTCCTCCCCCCGACGGCGCAAGTTAGTCGATACCGAAATATAACCCGATAATACTTGCCACATAAAAAACTGTAATTTCGGTGGACAATGTACCTGCCAAACCCTAGCAAGAAGGGGAGTAATCTCTGGCCCATAGCCCAAAGCCCGAAAGGGTCCAAAGAAATCCAAACGTGCCGTCTCATACCCATATTTGACTGTATATTTCCCAGTTTTAGTAAAATGCCACCCTAAATAATCATCTTTTGATCTACCACCAAGAGGTATAGCCTAAATCAGTGAAACATCCACATGATCAAAATGCTAGGTGAGCAGATCCTTACGCCAAGAATTAGTCTGACGATCAATCAAGTGGGGTAACCGGAGAGTTGGGTCCATAAAAGGACCGTTACTTAAGGCCGGTCTCGGGAAATGAGCTGGAACCCAGGGATCACTCCAGATAGAAATAGAGGCCCCTGAGCCAACCCGTGTAATAAGTCCTTTGTTCACCAGAGAGCGAGCAGAGACGATGCTCCTCCACCCGTACGAGGGTGAATTAGATCGTATTGGATCCATAGGATCTGAGTTCCGATAATACCTACTTTTGAAAACCCGGGCAAATAGGGAGTCTGAATTATCTATCAGTCTCCACAATTGCTTAGCCAGCAACACCGTAATGAAATCATCAACGCTCTTGAAACCCAGGCCACCCAAATGTTTGCTACAACAAAGCCGCTCCCAAGCGATCCAATGCATACCCCCAGCCTGTCCATTCGTACTCCACCAGAAATTTGCCACTGCACTGGTCAGTTTTGATGTAATTGCCTTTGGCAGATGATAACAAGACATCACAAAAGTCGGGACAGCCATCGCGACAGACTTAATCATAACCTCTTTTTCCCCTTTCGAGAGTAACCGCGTTGACCAGCCAATTGTGCGACTCTCTAGACGATCTCTAACATAAGCAAAAACCTTAGTTTTAGACCCCCCCAGACTCTCAGGGATTCCCAAATAAAAACCCATACCCCCCAGATTGGTAATCCCTAGAACCCCCTATATTTCAGTCTGTACTACCGCGTCAACCATGTGACCAAACTGAATCGAAGACTTCGCCAAATTAATCTGTTGACCCGAGACCCCTTCATACTGCCGTAAGATATCTAAAAACACCCTGCATTGATCCTTATCAACCTTACAGAAAAAGACTGTCATCCGCAAATAGTAAGTGGGTAATTGGAGGACACTTGTTTGCCACCTTAATACCCGTAATCTGCTTATCTGCCTCCGCCTTCCGTACATTTGCAATAAGGACCTCTGTGCATAATATGAACAAATAAGGAGACATCGGAACCCTCTGTCGTAGACCCCGCTCCGGAACAATTAAACCATTAGGTTGCCCAATGAGAAGAACCTGATACTCCACCGAAGAGACACAAAACATTATCCAGGAGATCCATCGTTCCGCAAATCCCATTCTACGAAACAAAGCCTCGAGAAAGCCCCGCTCAACTCTATCATACGCCTTACTCATATCCGTCTTTATCGCCATAAATTTGCCTTGGCACGATTTATTCGTCCTCAGCCCATGAAACAAATAAGGAGACAGCAGATCCCTCTGTCGCAGACCCCGCTCCAGAACAATTAAACCATTAGGTTGCCCAATGAGAAGAACCTGATACTCCACCGAAGAGACACAAAACATTATCCAGGAGATCCATCGTTCCGCAAATCCCATTCTATGAAACAAAGCCTCGAGAAAGCCCCACTCAACTCTATCATACGCCTTACTCGTATCCGTCTTTATTGCCATAAATTTGCCTTGGCACGATTTATTCGTCCTCAGCCCATGAAACATCTCCTGAGCGATCAAAATGTTGTCCGAGATCAAACGACCCGGAACAAAAGCCGACTGCGTCTCCGAAATTAGACCAGGTAATAGCGCCTTAAGTCGTTGACACAAAACTTTAGACAGAATCTTATACCCCACATTACACAAGCTAATGGGACGCAACTCCGCCATCCGCATCAGTTTGGGCACCTTAGGGATAAGACAAATATGCGTTCGATTTAAAATTTTATCAAAAACACCCTCATCAAGAAAGTGATTGACCATAGATACAAGATCAACTTTCACAACGGTCTATGCCTTCTGGAAGTACAAAGCAGTCATCCCATCCGACTCTAGTGCTTTATCCGGGTGCATCATAAACAATGTCTGTTGAACCTCTGCTTCCGTAGCCGGGGCTGTTAACCGAACATTGTCCGCGTCAGTAATGACAGTGTGGACCTCCCGTAAAGCATCATCAAAACTAACAGGGTTAACTGTAGTGAACAGTTCCTCGAAATACGAGACATCCATATCACAGATATCCGCATCATCCATAGACCAAACATCCTGTTTGTTGTAAAGTCCAACAATCATATTACGAGCCCGGCGCTGTTTTGTTTGCGCTTGGAAATATTTTGTATTTTTGTCCCCCACCCGCATCTACCGATTCATACTTTTCTGATACCAATGAATTTCCTCATCCATGTATGCCTCAAGCAACTGGGAATTTAAGTCCGAGGTTAACTCTGGTGCAGACGCATCAGCAGCCTGAGCCACCTCCAACTGTCGTTTGAGGTTCTCGATCAAAACCCTACCATATGGGGCTTGTGTCTTGCGCCAGCGCGAAATCGCCCACCAACAAGTCACAATCTTATCCACAAACCTTGGCGATCCCTGGTCCTGGTCAGCATGCCAACCAGACGAGATTACCTCCATTAAACCCGCCTTACCAACCCAACGCCGATCAAACATAAAGCTCCGCCTCCCCCGCGGCCTCTTTGCACCTATACTAGTCATAAGGGGCATGTGATCTAACGCGATCATCGGTAAATATTCGATCACCGTATCCGAGAATAAATCATGCCAATCCTCATTACCTAAGGCTCTATCCAGCCGACACCTGATAGGCTTCTTATCACGCCAACCCCTCCAGGACAAACAATCACCCAGATATGGGAATTCCAAAAAACCACAATCCCGAATCATCCCATTAAAGACAAGAAAAGAAGAAGCAGGACGTAACCGCCCTCCACGTTTTTCATGGTTACCCGTTAATTCATTAAAATCCCCAATAAGAAACCAAGGTGTGGACCGAGTAGTACCAATTCTTATCAACCGTTTCCAAACCAAATCGCAGTTTTTGGGAACTGGATACCATAAACGAAGGTTAAATTAATAACACGGCCTTTGAAACACGCTTCAACATCAATTAATCTATTCGATTCCATTAAAATTGAAACATTAAAAGCATCTTTATTATAGAATAAAGTCAAACCACCACTACAACTAACATGTTCCACTGTTTTCAAATCAGTATAGCCAAAATGGCCTACAAATTTTTCCAAAAAAGAAAAAGACTGTTTTGTTTCCATAAGAAATAAAAAATCTGGCCTATGTTTATTCCAGAGATCCCTAAGATTCCCTATAGAGGCCTTATTACCGAGCCCTTGGCAATTACAGCTTAATACATTCATCTAACAATTTTTGGTTTGGGTGGTTTGTCACCCCTTGGCCCCGCCTTTTGCCCCGTCCTGAGCCTTTGGAACAGGTCCACTCTCGCCAGCACTCGGCCCATGCGGAGGTCGTCGCCTTGGCGATAGTAGCATATGCGCATTGCGCTTCCTCGCACTTACACCCCTTAGCACCAGACCACGACCCTTCTTCACCTTTGCCCCATCAGCTTGCGAGCTGGTATCCTCCATTGCAACCTCCCCTGTGGCACCGTCATCACTCCCTAAATCCTCCTCCAAATCATCAAAGGTATCATGTTCCTCCTCCATCACCCCAACATCCACCCCCCCCCACAAGGTCCCCCTGAAAACCTCCCGATCCCAAATCACTCCCCTGGACTCCCGCAACATCCAATAAAATCGTTGATTCCAAACCCTGACCTGGAATGGACTCACCGCAAACCACATCAGCTCCGCCAGCAACTATGGAAGCTGTGATGGGAACCACAGTAACATCCAACCGTGACTCCTCCGGACCCCTGACTTCAACCGGAGGGACAACATTTGATAACCCCGTAACAGCAACAGGAGCAGTGACCATACCACCAGACGCCGACAACACACCTTCACCCCCAACCAACTCAGTCGAAACTTCCATAATTTGGCCCTCCTCAACGACCTCCCCCTCCACTGCAGGAGAGACCAATGAACCCCCAACAACACTCTCATCCTGAAACAAAGACTTCCTGACAACCCTCTGCGGTTGAGTAGGCACCCGCTGCGACTCTATCTCCATAATGACCGGCTCTCAGACCCTCTCATCACGATGACGTCCCTGTCCCCTTGCCATCCCTTGATGGCCATGGGAGTCCTGCGAAGTTCCCAATGTGAAGACCTCTTGGCACGATAGGAGGGACCAGCCACCTGATCCACTCTAGGTTTAGAAGAGCCGTGAGTGGTATTCTGATGGCGCCCTTTATTGGAACCAGTTCCACCTCTAGCGTCTGCCAAAACCACCCCTTTGTAACTCAACATTTAGCCCTGGTCGCTACTCACCTCAGACTCAACCCGACCCCCTCATGAAGATGAAAGTCCTAATCTTGGACAAATGGTTTCATCATGGCATAAACTGAAGCAAGACTTACACCAACCGTACATACGCTCATAATGAAGTTTGACGATCGTCACCTCTCCATTAAAAAACTCGATATCCATCTCAAAACAGAGAGGCTTAAGACCATCAATCGTAACATGAACCATCCCTCTGTCAATATCCACATCTTCCACAACCCCCAAAGCCGAACCAATATCTCTGAAAGTGGGTTCCACCCATAACTGAATTGGCACATCGGAGACACGAATCCAGAACTTTAAAGACGATGGATAAGCCGGATCCACCACTGGAGTCCAGCGAACCAGAGAAACCATCTAGGAATCAAAATGAAAAGGCTCCTTCTTCATTACCTCCACAATGTCAGCTTCCTCATCAAAATCAAACTAGAACTTCCCCGAACCCAACTCAGCACCAGAAACTCTGCCCTCCACCTGCCAAATCCGCGACATCATGATCAGCAAGGACTTCATGTCTTGGACTTGAGGGTTAAAGCACCGCCCAATGACCGTCTTAGAATAACCCGCAATGCGAGCAGAATTATCAAAAACGAAACCTTGATCTTCCGTCGTGGTCGTGAGACATCCTCCGACAAACCAGCCAAACCCTTCCCCATAAGACCACTTTGAGCCATGACAAGACGAATCAAACGCAAACAAAGAAACACAAAAGTAACTTCCCGCAAAGAACAACGAAAAGGATGGAACAACGAAAAGGATGAAGTCGAGACCAGAGAGGAAATCGAAATAGGAAAGCGAGATCGATTAGAGATGATCCGATTCTAACCAAAGACAAATCCCTGGCAGTAATCTCCCAATCCTGACGACAGATCCTCAGCAAATCCTGCTCGATATCGCCCAATAAATCCAAAGCCAAATGATAAATAAATCGAGACCAGAGAGGAAATCGAAAAAGGAAGGCGAGATCAATTAGAGATGATCTGATTCCAACCAGATACAAATCCCTGACAGACATCCCCCAATCCCGAAGGCCGATCCTCAGCAAATCTTGCACGATGTCTCCCAATAAAGCATTTGATTCCTTTAGAACCCCAAAAACCATATCCCACCCATTAAGATTCATAAATCTCTCCCATTCTGAAGAGAACCAAATTATAGAAACCCATATACACTAAATATCCCCAAATCCAACTTCCAAATCAGGTATCCGCTTCATCAATGTCCCGAAATTTTTGCTTGCCCAAAAATCCCCAATATCCCGAAACTCGATCCCTAAGAATCCACCAAAGGAAAAAACTCCGAAAGCAACCCAACCAATCTCCAACAGATCCGTTGATGGAAACCAATGTAAATCCACATCCTTCGACCAGACAAACCACCTGGATCATCAGATAATCAAAACCCTAGAATCGCCCTTGCCATCGCCGCTCTCTCAGTTTTAGTATGAATTTATAAAAATTTTATGCATATGTTGGACTATTTCGTTAATGTAATCATTTTCTGATAATTTTGTGTTTCCACGAATAAAAAAGCCATTTTCAAGGTTTTAAGTTGCAAATTTGTCATTTTAGTGGTTTATTATCGGAGTTTTAAATTTTGAAGGTTAAAAGAAGAAGTAGTTGCTACAATTAGAAGGTTTTTTAAATAAAATTTTCTTTAAAAAAGTGGATAAAAAAATTTAGGATTCAAAAATACTTTCTCTTCTTACTTATTTGAGGGCTAACGTTGTGAAACAAATATATTTTTGTCCAAATAATCAGTATTGAATGATTAATGTATGTTATATGATTAGATTATATACTAAATCCTCTTGTTTTTTTTAATAGGAAGCATGTATAATATCGTCTTTATTTTGTCAAAACAAAAACAAATAAAGATTTTGAACTACAAGATTAAGTGACATCCTGTCGTCAATATCATCTTTATTTTGTCAAAACAAAAAAAAACAAAAAAAACTCTAAACTGTTATTTTAAAAAGAGAAATATGCTAGACTAGCACTATTCTAGGTTTTTCTTTCAAAGTTAGCACACGCTCAAGTTTTTCTAAAATTAATTATTATATTAAATAATGACAAAAAGAGAAAAAAAAAAATAATAATCAGTCTTACAAGAAGCTTAGGGTCGTACTAAATCGGCAAAATCTCCGACGAATTCACAAACTCTGTTTTTGAGGAAAGAGCATGTGTTTGGAGCTTGGGTTTTCACAACGAAAACTAGATTTGGAGGGAAGAACTGATAGATTTCGATTTGATTGTGGTGTTGATGAAGACGATGAGCTTGATTTTTGGCATACAACAAATCCACCGCCACCGTTGTTTAAGTCCCGCGAATTCCCACGGCCACGAAAACGGACTCAGCGACGGTGAGCTTCAGTGAGAGAATCTTGTTTGCTGTTCACGTTGATGATGAAGATGGGAAAATGTGCACTTGAATGGAAGTTTCAGTTCGTCATTATGGAAGGTCTTCCTAAAATTCAAGAACACCTTCCTAAAAGCTACGGAATCCTTCCTAAATTTTTTAAAAATGTGTTTTTAAATCTTTTTCTATGTCTTTTGCTTTATTGTATCACATATTACTTCATTAGTGAGGTATAATGATTTGACTATGTGCACATATTGGTGTTTTACAATAAAGGTAGCAAATAGAAATATCCAACATGATGTTTTAGGAAAATCTTCTTAAATGTCAATGACTTCTTCCTAAATTTCAAGGAGTTCTTCCTAAACGTCAATGACTCCTTCCTAATGCTCTTTTTTTCTTTTCATGACGGTCTTCCTGAAATTCAAGAAATCATTCATAAATATATGATAATCCTTCTTGAATGTGTACATTCAAATCCTTCTTATATGTTTACCGATGAAAACATAGCTATCTACCAAAATATCGAGATAATTAATACAAAACCTTCCTGAATATGTTTTAAAACAAGTCTTGTGATGGAAACCATCCAAACTATCTTTCATAACCAAAATCCTAATGCTAAAACAAAAACCATGTGAATACAAAGAATCAAACTGTAAATACTTCAATCTCATATGGCAACTGAAGCCTTCAATCTTGTATGAGCACCGTTCATCTTTGATTATGAGTGTTATTGCAGCTCCAATTCTCCCTAAACTTTTTATGAAGGTCATCCTGAAGTTCAAGGAAACTTTCTTGAATTTCGTTCAATCCTTCCTGAATTTTCATAAGATGGAAGTAATAACCTATATATCTTAGAGCATACGTGAAAACTAAAAAAGAGCAGAACATATTAACAAACAACAATATGTGTAAGACCATCCCAGAAAAAAGTATAATATAATAACAAAGAGATCATGAATCTAAGAAAACATAAGATTAGGGTACAAAAATAAAGAGACAATATAATAAGAAAGGATGGAATTTTCCAGTACCAAGTAAGCATCAAAGCACAAGGAGCAACACAAGTCCTCAAGTAAGCAATTGTAGCCTCATGTGTTCCTTTTCTCTCGGTAATTCAATAAATTTCTTCACAAGAAAAAACAAAATAGAACAAGAGTTACATGGTTTAAAATAGATCCTAGACATTTAGCTATGACCAAACATATAAAAAAAATGATAACTTTTAAGTCATTTCATATATTTTGCTAGTAACGTTTTACAAACTGTGGCTTAAACATTTCACAAAATTGTATCTAAAGACAATAGACCTTACGTACCCATCTCTTCAAGAACCAAACCCCTCAAACTGTCTAGTCTTTGCTACCATACTCATCATGGAATTTCTATGCAGCCCAACAGATAATACAACATAAAAGTTGTAGGTTCTTGAATCATGAGCTAACCCTGGTTTCTTTGCAGCCCAACAAAAGAACATAATTACAGGTTTCCGAGTATGTTGAAACTGTTCTAAAACCACTTTGATCAGATCGTTATCTACTTCCTCGGGATTAGTACTCGATTCAACACCAGTGACTCCAATTTCATCAATAACATCATTATAATCTTCAGATTCAATTTCACCATCACTAACATCAGAACTACCACTAGAGAAAGCTCTAAAACCAAGGCTCACATCAAACAAAAGTGTAGAGAATAGAAAGGAAAAGACCTAGCACCGAAAAACCAAACTTCCTCTTCTCCTCTCCCATCGATTATGTAACTTTTACAGGAATTAAATCCATCCAAATTGAACATTATCGATGCTTGGGCTCCTCTGCTATGTGTCAATCATTGACTTCAACTTCATCATCAGTTAGATTTGGAATCGGAGAGAAGGAAGAGTGAGAGAGAACAGATGGTGGTTGCAATGTCACGATCATGACTTCGACACTGTTTTAGTTTTATTAATATTTTTTAATAAAATATAATTTTGTGCTAGTTTTGGAACATTTCAAAACATCTACTAATTGTGGAAGAAAAACTTAAAATAGTGCTGTTTTTGTCAATTGCCGTTTAAAAAGTGGGTTTAGCGTTTGGGAGAGTGTTTTACTTTTAGTTTAGCATAGTTAGAAAAAGTGCACATTGTTTGAAGAAGATTGAACATAATACCAAAATAATGATTTCATCCGGCATAAATTATAGTAACCAAAATAACCGTTTACCAAAGCAAATCAAACCGACTAATATGGGTCAGAGTATTCAATATCCATTACAATATTTAGTACTACAAGAAATGGAATTGGCAATGATTCTTTCTTTTTACTTATGATTTTGAAAAAAAATTGGAACCATGTTTGAGCACTTTCCAACACAATCCTTATTAGTTATTACTCTTTCCCCAACACTAAATTTTAAGGTTTTAACTAAGACCATTATAAAAGCCCATTTAGGAACAAAGAAAACAAAAGTTGACAGTAATAATAATAGAGCGTCAAAGCGACAAAACATAGTTGGAGAAGCTCTTAGATTCAATGATATCCGATAGGAGCTGGAGCTTCTTTCAGCTCACGACCTTGGTAGTGAATATCCTGCATTTTATTATACAACCCATTAAAACAATTTACGATCTTCCAAATATATATACATGACACACAAACACACACAACTTACGGATGCATAGTGGTTAACGTCACGGTGATGGGCCTCATCAGCACGGACCACCATTACAACATCACGGAGCGTCGCGTCCGCTTCAAGCCTCCAGTAATCAATTGCAATAGCCGGTGCAGGGACGTTTTCAATGTTACCATTATCAAGTTCCTTGAGAAATTCAGTGTAAGAGTGGATTGCTTCTTCCTCAAGGTATCCAACCATACGATGAGCAAACTTGGGAGAGATTAGGTATCCAAGGAAATAAGCGTTGAAGAAAACGCCTTGAACGGTGATCACAAGAGCTCGTTCGTACCAATTTGGTTTCGCAACTTCCATGAATGTCATTAAGTGCATCCTCTCGTTCTCTGCTTCTTCGAGTAGGGCTTTGATCCAACCACCACTTTGTTCAAACCGCCTAAGCGATTTGCAGTGGACTAGCATCCCTCCAACCATCCCTGGAACCGCTGCTACCGTTTCTAGCATCATCGCTCGGCATCCGTACCGCCTCTGCCATTAAAATTAGTCCAAAACATACAAAGCTTTTGAAACGATGTATAAAAATCATACAAGTCGTATGACTCTATACCTGGAAGAAGAGATCAGTAGGCCATCGAAGAGATTTAACAGTCCAATAAGCTAATTTGTCTAGTAACGTCGATGGAACATGATGCTTCTTCAAATCTATCGTAAGATCTGATTTATAAGTGTCCCATGGCTACCATTATTCCAAGACAACAACAAAATTCAAACCATAAACACAAATGCACATATTAATCGAACAAGCGAGTAACAACAAGAAACATAATATAGTAATATCATATTACTAATATGTAACGTACGTACCCGGAAGCAACTCCATTTCCATTCAGTTCCATCTTCTTTGGTGATCTTCATCGGCTTCACGCCCCAATAACTAACGATTAATTGCTCCCCTTTGTTACCTTGATCATCCTTGCCACCGCTAGATCCTTTCTCCTCCGTCGTTTTCTTCTTCTCAAATGTCATCTTGCTGAGATCTCTCACGCCACCCATCGCCGCCAGAGCAACTCTAGGCTTCAAAAGATGGGTGTGAGTCACAGCATTTGCCTTTACCTTGGCTCCATAGCGACTCATCATCATTTGTGCAGATGGAAGATGAAAGTGTTTTTTCTTATCTTTTTAATTTTTTTTTTTTTTTTGCATTTTGTAACTCCTCAACGGCTATCTATTTATAGCAATTACGGAACTCTAGCATCATTGTATACAAAACGAAAAAATCGTCTACGATTTGACTAAAAGACTTGTAGCACACGAAACGAAGACAAAGGCCAGTCCGCAACCAACGTTATTGTGCAAAACAAAAATGAAACACGAAAAATTATAACTTGTAGTAATATTCTTGTGAAATTAGATTATAAAAAAAAATAAAAAAAAGTTGAAAAAATCCTCTGTTCCAAAACAGAGACATGTTATGTTTGTGTAGTAGGGTCTGCACGTGTTTCAAACAATAGTGTTTTCGTTTTTATCAAAACCATCCCAGTAAGTGTTATCCTTCAAAGACACGCCATTTGCTGTTGGGAAGCGGTCATGAGCGACGTCATCAAGAACCTTCCATGAATCGGAGCTAAAGTCATAGATTTCAAACCCTAAAGGTCGGTAATTTAGTTTGTAATCGTAACTATGAAAATTATTTCTTGTGTAAAGGGTCCAAAAAAATTCAGTTCATCTAGGGTCTAACATTTATTTGAGACGGGACTGCCAACACCTCAAGATTTTGTAGCTACGACGACGACAAGATTTTTTGTTTTCGTATCCTAGAGCAAAGCTAGAGTATTTCTGGTTACCAGTTTTGCGTTGCATCCATCTGGTTTCCCCTAAGCACGGATTCCAAACCATGAAATCTATTGTAAACATAGGTGGTGCATAACAACAAACCATCACAGTGAAAAACTTCGGATATCTTGACCTGTCCAAAATTAGGTTCAGAATCTTTTAGGCCAAGTAGTTCTGCACCTTGAAACTCTATAAACGGAGGAGCAACATTGACGTTGAGATTGACGCTCACTGGACAACCCTTTGCTCCTTCAACATGAGAACCATAGACTCCTTTGGATCTTTTCGAAAGTGGCTCTGGGTGAATCTTGGTTTTTCTGAATAAAGTGTTCCATCGTTTGCATGTAGATCGTAATCGTTTCAGAGATGTGGCCGGAACCCTAGAGAGTATTTCTTCTACCAAATTCCGGGGAAGGTAAGACCTCACCATATATATGATCGAAACGAAGAAAATTAGGGCTTTATTTTGTTTTCTACTCTTTGTTTAATAACCAATCTTATCTTATATAACAAAACATGATTTACAAATTTTACTTAATTTTCTTCAAAATGTAAAAAGGCAAAGAAGGAATAGTTTTTCTTGATCGAGAGAATTGAATATAACTAGGTTAATTACGGAATTTACAAAATAAAACACCCTTAACTACCATATTAAATTATGTAAATTAACAAAAATACCATAATATAATTCAAGTTTTTTATCTACCAAATTCAATCATTCGTTTCTTTTAACTTTTTTTTTTTTAACACCAATTTAAGAGTAAAGATTTTAGTTTCGAATCATCTAAAGGGATATACAAATAGTATTTGTAATCAATCTAACGATCTAGAATAGTAATCAATCTCAAATAGTGTTTGTAATCAATCTAACGATCTAGAATAGTAATCAATCTCAAATAGTGTTTCTACCTTTTGATCGAATCGACCTATGCAAAAACGTTTTGATTGATTAGACTAAAAACATTTTGTCCAAAAAACTTCTCCTGTTCCAAAACAGAGTCGTGTTTTAAAATATGTATGTGGTCGTTATAGTTTCTTTGATGTGTATCTAATGAGAGACCGTGTCATACCCCAAGTATCCGTGGACAACAAGATCTGTAACTAAACCTAAGACAAACACTAAATTGTTCGTATCATTCAACATCTATCAGACTCTAAATATATATTTTTAACCCCAAAAAGTAATCTGATGAAAATTCCCAGAGATTAATTTCAAACACTAAAATATATATTAAAAAAACTGTCTAAATGTAAGAGAAAAAAAAAACCAATAGCAAAACACAAAACTTGAAAGCTTTTAACGCAAAAATTTGCCACCAAAAGTTGGGAAAAACCAACGAGCATCCTTGAAAGGTATTAGCGATATATCTGCAAAATGCTGAAACGATTGGACAACACTCTCGACTTCAATATCGTAGACGCAGTTATTAGTTCCATAGCATAGACCAATCTCATTGTATCTATGAAGCTGATCATTACTAAAATATACGCAATTTGTTTTCACTCCATCTTTAGCTTCAACGGTTGTTCCTTGATCCAAAAACAACGCTTCATTCCCAATAGAATCTATTTTAATCCACTTTAACGAATTTGGATCCATCTTGTAGGTATCGAATTTGCATATCTTCCTCGCGACCATCAAAACCTCTCCCGACATAGTCACAACAAGACTATAGTCATGATCTTTCTGAAAATCCGGAGAACTAAAACTTGCACATTCATTTGGAGAAGCACCACCACGAAACTCATAAACAGTGATTGCTCGACTTAGACAAAGAACGTAAAGCTTGCTTTCTTTGAACACCATATCGACGCAACCTTGCATGTCTAAAGGTTGTAGCACTTTCCAACTATTGTTACGATAACTTTTCTTGTGATATGCTATAAAGCATTCGAGATTCCACACAACTAAGTAATCTTTGCTCACTTCATCTACCCACAAAACTGCATTCTTTATGCTAACTTTTCTGATTTGACCCGAAGAAAAATGTCCGTACTTAGTTTTATAATCTAAGGTGACCATGAAGTCATACTCACCGGTCCTCTCAAACCTCATCAGCGATCCATCCATAGCTTCCAGACTCGGAAGACGAATCCTCTCTCGAGTAAACAGATTGAAAATATAAAAATCAGTTTTATGGTCTAACATCAAGAACCAGCTACCACAATTAGCCAAACAACGACTCCTATGGAAATCAAACCCTAGATCTTTTACCTCGTATGTCTTGTACTGAAGAGGATCAATCAACTTACATGAAATATGGCTGTAGTTTGAAAAGAGGATGATCCATGGAGTTGGGTTTTCTCTGTAGCACAATTCACCAGTGGAGTACCAATCTAAAGAAATGGACCTGGCTCGATGGAACTCAACAAAGTTCAAGCGTTTGAAGATCGATCGAATCAAGTCCGGGACAAGCGTCTGCCACTGATCTGATTGTTGTTCACATTTTCTCACTATTGCCCTAACTTTGATCTCTTTGGCTGTGATGACCTCGTTGGTCTGTGAAACATCAACGGTGGCTTCAAACGACACACATGCCGAGTTGTTGTTACCCTTTTTTGGGGTTTTAGAAGCTTCCACGCAAGAGTTCCATTGGTCCAGAGATATTTCTAGTCTCTCTATGGAAAGTCCAACCCCTGAAACTGCATAACCTTTGATGATTCTCTTACCAGGCTTCACTATTTGTACGTCTTCGAGAGAGTATATTGTACTCAGATCAGGTACAAGCCTCGACCACTTTGTATCGCCGTCGGAACCGATCATCTCCTTCTTCTCTGGCGGCATTTTTAGGGTTTATATGTAGGAAAATAGTTAATGATATAAATTAAAATACAAAGGCCCTCCTAAACCAGAGTTATTAACTAAATTAACTATATATGAAAAACTAAACCAAACTAAATCAGAGTTAACACTTAACAGTTTTTTTTTTTTTTTTTTTTTTTTTTTTTTTTTTTTCAGATTCTCTGTTCTAAAGCAGAGACTTGTTTCTCTAAGGTCTTTGGTCAATTTGTTTATTGTTGAATTTTGTCGAATTAAAAGTCTAAACCCTATATGATCTCTATTGATAGACTGATCCATGTCTAATGTGCAACACAATTCTGGAACCATATATCAAAGGACATGAAATTAACCTTAGACAAAACACTAACTGTTTGGATCATTCAAGATCTATAAAATTCACAAACGCAAGTGTCAGTTAGACAGTTACTACTTATCTTGCTTTTGGTACCATTTCATGCTTTGAATTAGAAATCCAGAATCAGAAAGAAACACAAGTTGGAGAAATAATCTGATATGTTATAAACCACTTAAGGATGGACTCCATAACCAAGCCCATTGACGATCACGGCCCATGAAGTACATCGACTAGAAGCAAAGGCCCATCGGCCATGAGCATAGACTAGGTCGGTTTAGCATTATGTATTTCCTATTCTGTTTTGGACTAAGTCCTACACTATATATATGTAACCTCAAGTCATTCATTAATAATAAGGAAGAGATTCTACACTTTGAATCCTCTTGTTTTACAACACGTTATCAGCACGATTGTTCTAAAGATCCAGCTGAGTCAAAACCCTAAAACCCTAACCGCCGCCGTTCACCTTTCTTCTTCCATCAAAACCCTAAACCGTCGTCGTTCCTCCCCTTTGTTCGAAACTAGTTCCTGTTTCGAAGATCTATTAGTGTTCACAAGCAAACATGTGCTTGTGTTCAAGTTCCATCCGAAACCAGTTCGAGGTTCGTGATCCGGTACGTGTGTGGTTCGCGGTTCCGGGACGTGAGCGGTACAAGGAGCGGTCCGAGATTTGTTCGTGGGAAAGCAGCTTGCAGTTCTGTTCGAGGTTCGTGGTTCGTGATCAAGGAATATCTGAGGTCTTTAGCTCCCAGATCAAAACCGGTCAGACCCCTTTGGTGTTAAGGTAAAATCGAAACTTATGGGACCATATAATCGAACTTGAATCTAAAAACTATTGAACACTAAAAACCTGAAACTGCACAAACTAATAAAAGGTTAAGACCTATAATTCCTATGACCCTAAAAATCGGATTTTCTTGTCATGGATTGTTTGTTTATTGTTGCTATTGCTTGATTGTTTGTTGCATGCATCATAAGTATGAAAATCGGATCATGTATAGGGTATTATAGAATCGTTTATTGCATAAACTGTTTCTGCATATAATCAAACTGCATGAACCCTAAAATCGAATTGGATAGACTTATTTTAGGGTTGTTAAAATCAAACCTTACATAGAAATAATATTGAATCGATTGTAGCATAAATTATCTATGTAAATTTTTGGATGCATGAACTATAAAACTTGAACACATAGATTTGTTCTAGGATGAATCCGATTGTCCTTAAAATTTATTGTTAAATTCCTAAAACTAAAACTTGAAAATCGGAATTGTTTTAAAGATTAAATCATAGATTAGGATAACTTCTAAATTTATTCAAGTAATTATCTAAACGCCTAGAACAATATTGGAAAAAGGAAGACTTAAGAAAAGGAAATTCTATCTAGTAAAAAGGAAATTGTTGCATGCTAGTTTTCTATCTAGGTTTGTTTGTTTTCCATGCATACAAAAACCAAAAATAATGAGTAATGGGCAAGGCATGTTTCGGTCTCAAATATCGCATGGCCTAAGGCATGTTTCGGTCTCAAATACCGCATGACCTAAAGTTTAATATTTATTGCATGGATCGATCTCTTATTACCGCATGCTAATGATCAGTTGTCTATTTCTGTGTTATGCAGATGGCAAGGCTAAACAACTTAGACTATGCTGCCTTGAATGCTTATGGAGACAATTATCTGCAATGGGCATTGGACACTAAAATCATGCTGAAGTCAAAGGACTTATTTGAGTGCATTGAGGAAGGTTATGAACCATCTGATAAGCAGAATTACAAGGCCATTATGCATATGCGCCATCACCTTGATGAGAGTCTCAAGAATCAGTACCTCACCATAGAGAATCCTCTTGATCTTTGGACAGAGCTTAAACGCAGATACGGACACCAACAAACGGTGCTCCTACCAAAGACTCAATTTGATTGGAAAAACCTAAGGATCCAGGACTACAAATCCGTGGATGAGTATAACTCAGAGCTTTTTAGGATTGTCTCACTCCTTAGGTTGTGTGGTACTGAGGTGACCGAGAAAGAGCTGCTAGAGAAGACATTGTCTACTTTCAGCACTAACAACATATTGCTTCAGCAACAGTATCGTGAAAAGGGTTTTAAAACCTATGGGGACCTAATCTCGTGTTTGCTACTAGTTGAGCAGAACAATGAGCTGTTGTTAATGAATAGTGCTATGAGAACTCCTGGTACAACCCCATTACCAGAAGCACACAAGGTAGATATGGCAAAGCAAAATCCTAAAGAGCCTAAGGAGCCTAAAGAGCCCAAGGAGACCAACTATGTCCACAGAGAAAGACACTATGGCCGTGGCCGTGGTGGCAGAGGACGTGGTGGTCGTGGACAGTACCAAGCTAGCTGTTTTGATGGTTATGACTGTGGGGGCCGTGGCCGTGGTGGTAGGGGCCGTGGGTCCTTTAAACCACAATCCAAGGCTAAATCAGTTTGTCACCGATGTGGTATGTCTAACCATTGGGCCAAGAATTGCAGAACACCTAAGCATCTTATTGATGCATATCAAGAGATTTTGAAGAAGAATCCAGAAGCTAACTATGTGCATCTCGATGGTGAAGATGACTTCGACCATGAGAATGATGATTCACTAGCCTATGAGACTTCCAATTGTTTTAAAGAAGATAACTAGTTTTATCTTAGGCCTTTGGTTTAATTTCTATGCTTTTATGCTTTAATTTCGGATTATGTATTGGATAATTATTTTGTTTTAAATTCAATGATTTTATTTCAATATATATTTGCTTGTTTTATTAAAGTTTAAAACAAAATTATTGTCATTATAGAAATGGCCGAGGATATGAGTGTACTAGTGGTGGACAGTGGATCCAGCCACACAATATTGAAGGACAAAAGATATTTCATAAACCTCATAATGAAAAGTGCCAATGTTAGTACAATTGCGGGTATAACAAGCTTAATAGAAGGCTACGGCCAAGCTCACATATTATTACCTAATGGCACATATATTGATCTAAGTGATGCCTTGTAATCACCCAGCTCTAAGAGAAGTTTATTGAGCTTTAAAGACATTCGATTGAATGGTTATCATGTTGAAACAAAGGGTGAAGGAAGCAAAGAATTTCTATACATTACTGAAATTGTGAATGACATAAGAAGGTCCTAGAGACTATACCTGCACTAGCCACTGGTTTATACCATGCTAAGATTAACATGATAGAAGCTAACTTGGCAAAGAATAAAATGTTCAATGAACAGTTCACTCTATGGCATGACCGGCTTGACCATCCGGGTTCGAACATGATGCGTAAATTGATTAAGAGTTCGAATGGGCACACTCTTAAAGAGAGAAAAGTTATCCCTAAAAATCTCACGTGTGTAGCATGTGCACAAGGGAAACTTATCATATGGCCATCACCAGTAAATGTCAATAAAGAGACTTTAAATTTTCTGGAAAGGATACAAGGTGATATATGTGGACCAATACACCCACCTTGTGGGACGTTTAGATATTTTATGGTTATGATCGATGCATCAACTAGATGGTCACACGTTTGCTTGTTATCCACAAGGAACCTAGCATTTGCTAGGCTGTTGGCTCAAATTATAAGACTAAGAGCACACTTTCCAGATTTTTCACTTAAGACTATACGTCTAGACAATGCTGGTGAATTTACATCCCAAGCGTTTAATGATTACTGTATGTCCATGGGGGTGAGTGTGGAACATCTTGTGGCACATGTCCATACACAAAACGGATTAGCTGAATCCTTCATTAAACGAATACAACTAATTGCTCGACCATTGCTAATGAGGTCGAAGCTTCCTGTGTCGGCTTGGGGACACACAGTCTTACATGCAGCAGAACTTATACGCATCAGGCCATCTAGTGAACATAAGTATTCACCATCCCAACTATTAACGGGTCATGAGCCAGACATATCCCATCTCAAAACATTCAGGTGTGCCGTTTATGTACCAATTACTCCACCACAGAGAACTAAGATGGGACCTCAAAGGAGGATGGAAATCTATGTTGGATATGAGTCTCCCACCATTATTAAGTATCTTGAGCCAACTACAGGAGATTTATTTAAGGCTAGATACGCGGACTGTCAATTTACAGAATCTGAATTTCCTATGTTGGGTGGAGAGACAAGCAAGCTGGTTAAAGAATTAACATGGAATCAAACATCCTTAAATTGGCAAGATCCTCGAACTCTAGCATGTGATGCAGAGGTTCAAAAGATTATTCATTTACAGAAGCTAGCTGATCAGTTGCCAGATTCCTTTGCTGACCCAAAGAGAGTAACAAAATCGTACATACCAGCTTGTAATGCACCAGTATGTATTGATGTTCAGAAGGAACACAATCAAGTTGCTACAGAGTCTAAGCCACGTTTAAAACGAGGTAGACCATTAAGTTCCAAAGATAAGAACCCTCGGAAATCTAAGAAATGTGCAAATCAAACCGAGGTTAAGGAAAATGCAGACATGGCCGCGGCAAATCCTAAGGTACCAAGTGAGGTTTGGGACGCTGAACCTCAAGGTCCTGAAGGTGTTGATAATAATGAGATCTCAATCGATTATATCATGTCTGGAATACAATGGAACCGTAAGGATGTCGACATTGATGAAGTATTTGCATATAAGGTAGCACTTGAAATAAATGAGGATCATGAACCCACGTCTATATTAGAGTGCACTCAAAGTAAATATTGGCTAAAGTGGAAAAGAAGCCATTGACGTGGAGTTAAACTCTTTGAAGAAGAGAAGTGTGTTTGGTCCGATCTTAAGGACAACACCTAAAATAAAACCAGTTGGACATAAGTGGGTCTTTGTAAGGAAGAGAAATGAGAAAAATGAAATCGTGAGATATAAAGCACGGCTTGTAGCACAAGGATTCTCTCAAAGACCATGAATAGACTATGAGGAGACATACTCCACTGTGATGGATGCAACAACATTTAAGTACTTAATAAGTTTGGGTATAAGAGAAAAACTGGATTTGCGGTTAATGGATGTTGTAACCGCATACTTATATGGTCCACTGGATAATGAAATTTATATGAGATTACTAGAGGGTTTTGAGCTCAAAGATAAGAGTGGTTCTCGAGAACAGTACTGCATAAGGCTGAACAAATCCCTTTATGGACTGAAACAAAGTGGTCAAATGTGGTATAATCGATTAAGTGAGTATTTAGCTAAAGAAGGCTATAAGAATGACCCAATCAGTCCATGTATATTTATAAAGAAGTTTGCAAACAAAGGGTTTGTAATAATAGCAGTGTATGTGGATGATTTAAACATCCTTGGGACCTCTGGTGAAATTGCCCAAACAGTAGAATATCTCAAGTAAAGAATTTGAAATGAAAGACCTATGTAAGACTAAGTTCTGTTTGGGATTGCAGCTTGAGTACATAAATGATGGAATCCTTGTGCATCAAATGGCATATACAGAAAAGGTACTCAAGAGGTTTAATATGGACCAAGCTCACCCATTGACCAGCCCAATGGTTGTGAGGAGTCTTGATTTGGATAAAGATCCATTTGGTCCAAAGAAGGCCGATGAAGAAGTTCTCGGTCCTGAAGTGCCATACCTTAGTGCTATAGGAGCGTTAATGTTCTTGGCTAGCCACACTAGACTGGACATATGTTTTGCCATGAACCTCCTAGCAAGATTTAGTTCCTGTCTGACTAAAAGGCACTGGAACGGTGTTAAACATGTTCTGCGTTACCTACAAGGAACGACAGACTTTGGTTTATTTTATACTAACTATAACAAAGAAGGTTTAGTTGGTTTTGCTGATGCAGGTTACTTATCGGATCCGCACAACTCAAGGTCTCAGACCGGTTATGTTTTTACTCACGGTGGTACGACGATTTCATGGCGTTCTATGAAGCAAAGTATTGTGGCCACTTCGTCTAACCATGCGGAGATCCTAGCGATTCATGAAGCCGGACGTGAGTGTGTTTGGTTGAGGTCAATGACTCAACATATCAGGACAGATTGTGGCATGATTGACGATAAGGAAGCAACGGTCATATACGAAGACAATACGGCCTGCATCACACAGCTTAAGGAAGGATACATCAAGGAAGATCGAACAAAGCACATCCTACCCAAGTTCTTCTTCACACATGAACTACAAAAGGCCGGAGAAGTTCAAGTGGTACAAGTTCAATCATGTGACAACTCAGCCGATCTTTTCACTAAGGCATTACCGACAACTACATTCAAGAAGCTCATGCACCAGATTGGAATGCGGAGGCTTAAGGACTTAGAGTGATGCTTGGAACATGGGGAGTAATGTGTGTTGTACTCTTTTTCCTTCACTATGGTTTTGTCCCATTGGGTTTTCCTGGTAAGGTTTTAATGAGGCAGCATCCCCAAGCACATTGCATTGATCCCTTAGCATCGGCATGGTTATGTCATCCAAGGGGGAGTGTTATAAACCACTTAAGGATGAACTCCATAACCAAGTCCATTGACGATCACGGCCCATGAAGTACATCGGCTAGAAGCAAAGGCCCATCGGCCATGAGCATAGACTAGGTCGGTTTAGCATTATGTATTTCCTATTCTGTTTTGGACTAAGTCCTACACTATATATGTAACCTCAAGTCATTCATTAATAATAAGAAGAAGAGATTCTACACTTTGAATCCTATTGTTTTACAACATGATAAAATATTTAAGAATTGTTATGATACGTTTTGATACCCAACACTAAAGTAGAACACAAAACATGATAGTTTTTAACGCAACCATTTGCCACCAAAAGTTGGAAAACCCGACGAGCGCCCTTGCATTGGCGATGAATCCAAGACACCTATCTGATATATAACAGTATAACACTAGACCATCCAATTAAAAAATGAGTCTCGAGTAAATCAAGACTCTTATCCGATAAACACTACTAGAAAATACATATATCAAAACATGACATTTCAATCAATAAAAAAACAACAAATTATGAAAAAGAACCTCATATGACATAACTTCAAAAAGTTTATGTTTGTTTTACATAGCTTCACAATTATATATATATAGATCGACTCCTTTGTATCCCGTAGCAAACTACCCTACTCTGTCACCGAATCCTCCCCCTAGGGTCAACAATTATTGCGAGGACGGGTCAAAAACTCTTCTGATCAGTAAGATCTTTTACTATCGTTTGACCCAAACCCACCAAAGCTACTCCTTCCGCCTGACTGAGAAGAGCGATCCGAGCCAAAGTCCCCAAAACCAGATGAACGGTTGCTTGATGATCCCCCTGAACGGCCACTGCTGCTACCATAATCACCTGAACGGCCACCACCAAAGCTGCTTCTTCCACCTGACTGAGAAGAACGAGCTGCATCGAATTCTTCAGGAGAACGCATACCAAAGCTCCCGAAACCAGAACGGTCGGAATCACCAGAGTAGCGGTTGCCTGAACGGCCACTGCTTCCACCATAACCGCCACTGCTGCCACCATAGCCGCCGCCACCTGAACGACCACCATAGCCACCACCACCTGAACGACCACCAAAGCTTGAACCACGATCCCTCATACCTCCTCCAAAGGACCCACCGGATCGAGCACCGATTCCTTCAAACATGCTTGCACTGCCACGTTCCACAGCAATGCTAGGGAGCTGAATCAAAAAAACAATAGTTACAACCAGTTACTCCAGACCTTCAACAAAAGAAACTAATAAGAAAAAATAAGGCAGCTTATATAACCTCGGTGAAGCGGCTTCCAACTTCTCTCTCGATTATTTTTACTGCCCTGGATTGATCTTGACTGTAGATGAGAATAGCACTTCCTTTCTTTCCTGCACGACCTGTTCGCCCCGTTCGGTGAACAAATGTCTCCGTGTTATTAGGGAGCTCATAATGAATTACCTATTCATGATCACAAGTCAGAAATATTGGTTTAGTAAGATGAGAATCAGAACTCTTTTGGAGTAAGAAAAGTGTAGTTTTGACTCACTAAATCGACATTAGGTACATCAAGTCCACGGGCAGCAACATCAGTTGCAACAAGGATATTAAAATGCCCATCTCGGAAACCAGCAAGCGTTCTTTCCCTCTGACTCTGGGATATATCACCATGTAAAGCTTCACATTTGAAGCTTCTCGCCAATGCATATGAGAGGCGATCAGCATCACGTTTTGTTTGGGTAAAGACAATGCATTTTCCTCCTTTAGCATGCTCCTACAAAAGAAATGATATTAAACTCCTGAGTCTTGCCATACACGACTGAAAACTAAGAAAGAAACACCAGAAATGAACACATCAGTTTAGAAGCAAAGTAGAGAATGCACACCGTTACAAGAGGACCAATAATGGATGCTCTTCCACAAGAATCTGCTATGATAGAATAAGTTGTAATTCCATCTGCAAGTTTCTGATCAGAATCTCCAACCTAAATAAAATAACACGTCACAGTTAGGCAAAAACATAATAATAGTACATGTTTCACAAAATGTCATTTCATTAAGAACTCTGCTAAACACAAGCAAGTACGAGACTACTCACAAGATCAATCATCAGAGGATTATTCAGGTACTTTTTGGTGAGGGATCTGATCCAACTGGGCATTGTAGCAGAAAACATCATGCTCTGACGTTTCTCTGGCAACTTTTCCAATATAATTTCAACATCCTCAGCAAACCCAACTTGAAGCATCTGATCAGCTTCATCCAAAACAACAAACTGAACTTCTGATAGATTCAAAGCTCCCCTTTTCATGAGATCAATCACACGACCAGGAGTTCCAACTGCCACATCAACACCATAGTCAAGCTGCCTCATTTGCTGTCCAATCGGTGTACCTCCATAGAGGCAAATAGTATCCAAGCTCGGAGCAGATTCCCTAAACTCCTTCTCGACCTGGCGAGCAAGCTCCCTCGTCGGCGCCAAAACCAAGCAAAGCGGATTCCTCCCTCGTCTGTCACATCAAAGATCACACAAAAATAATCAGTGAACTAACCAGAAAACGTAAATCTCAGAACCTCAAATGATCGTTAAAGACTCTGTAAACACTAACCCATGTTTAGCATTGTATTTGATGATTTTATCAATAATAGGAATCCCAAAAGCAAGTGTCTTTCCTGTTCCAGTCCTAGCACGACCGATCATATCTCTTCCCTGCATCGCTGGCTCCAACACAGCTTTCTACTCAAACCACAAAAACAAACACAAAATCTAAGCTACCCATAATTCAAGAACAAGGAACACGAAAGCTGAATAATTCAAACTTTGATCTGACAACATAACAAACCTGTATAGGAAAGAGTTTCTCAATACCCTTACTACTCAAAGCTTTAACAATCTCCGGAGAGATCCCAAGCTCAGATATCGCAAGCCCATCACTCTCGATCCCTCTCTCGCTACTCTCAGAGATCGCAAACCCACCAGTAGAAACCATCGACGCTCTGAACTCCGACGGTCCAGATTGAAAATGAAACTCCCTCTTCTTAACACCACCAAACGAAAACCCAGTCTTGACATCGGAAAAAGATCCAATTGTGGCTAGATCGGAGACTCTAGCTACAGCGGCTGGTGCAAAGCTGTGAAACGAAACAGCGTTAATAGAAGTCAGCGATGCGGAAAGAGTCCTCCTTGATGCATCGAGGAGTGATCGACGAAGCACAGTAGTGATCATTTCGGATTCAGGTGTTTTCCGATAAGGAAAAATGTAAAACCCCAAAGATTTGGGAATTAGGGATCTGTAAATGAAGAAGACACAAAGGGTTTAGTTAAGTTCTTCAACAAGAACAGTTGCGGATGCAACAACAAAAAAAATATCAGCGGAAGGGTTTAGGTGTGATCGATCTACGGGACGGGTCGGGTCGGGTCGTCTCACCCAAATTATAGCCCATTGGGCCTTTTCTGGATCACTATAGATTGTAGTTTAAAGTTTAGGGGTTAAAACAGAAAGCTACTATAAATTGGGGTACACATGTGCAACAAAGCTTCATTATAATCGAACTGAGAAAAAAGGGTTCGGAGGCAAAAGGAAAGCTTCGCCGCTTCTTCTTCTTCTTCGCCTCTCTCTTTGAATTGCTTCTTCAACCATCTCTGTGATATCCAAACGTGAGTTTTCTCCTTATTCACAGTGACTTATCTGTGTATTATTTATCTCAAAGTTAAGAGATTTATAATAAACCTAAAATTGTAGAAACCCTAATTTCGTGTGTCGTTTGGTTCTTACGCGCTCGGTTTTGGTGTGTCTGCAGATTAAGTATCGGAGAAGAAGATGTTGACGGAAGATGAGATTAAACGGCTGTACAGAATCCACAAGACGTTGATGCAGATGTTAAAGGACCGTGGCTATTTTATCGCGGATTCTGAGCTTACGATGACCAAGCATCAGTTTATTAGGAAACATGGTGATAACATGAAAAGGGAGGATCTTGTTTCTCTCAAGGCTAAGAGAAATGATAACAGCGATCAGGTTTGTTCAGCTCCTCGTTGGGTGTTCTTTCGTCTGAGACTAGAGACTATCATTGTTTTATCTAATTGGTTTAGAATTGAGTGTGAGAAGAGAATGTGTTAGGGGTTTTAGTGTTAGAGAAAGTTTCAATTAGTAAGTAGACATTGGAATTGTTACAGAGAGCTAAGTTTTGAAGGTGGTATAGATAAATGTCATCTCTTTAGTCTGTAAGGAAGCTGTGGAAGTCATAGGATAGAGCAAGATTGGTATCTCTGTGTTGGTTTGATTCTTCGTTGTGTTAGTCTCTGATTCCCTGTGCCCTTCTTGCTCTAGCTCTATATTTTCTTCCCTGATGAGGCGAAAGTTGGAGTTAAGACGATGAAGATGTACACGAACCGGATGAAATCAGAGAATGTTTACAGAGCTATTTTGGTGGTGCAGCAGAACTTGACCCCTTTTGCTCGAACTTGCATTAGTGAGATCTCTTCTAAGTTTCATTTGGAAGTTTTCCAGGTAAAGAAACATAATACACTGATTTCTTTTGTTCTCATGGTGATGTATCTTCTGTATACAAATCAGCATCCTGAATTATGATTGGGTGGTTGATGCAGGAGGCGGAAATGCTAGTGAACATTAAAGAACATGTTCTTGTTCCTGAGCATCAAGTTCTCACCACCGAAGAGAAGAAAACTTTACTGGAGAGATACACAGTGAAGGAGACACAGGTTAGTCTGTTTAAAATCATTGTTTTTTCAGTGATGATAAGCTTCTTGTGGTTTTGTGTAATTTAAGTTTGAACCTTTGTGGCTGTTGTTAGCTTCCGAGAATCCAAGTGACTGATCCCATCGCAAGATACTTTGGACTGAAACGTGGGCAAGTCGTGAAGATCATTCGTCCAAGTGAAACTGCTGGTCGTTATGTTACCTATCGCTATGTCGTATAAGCAAAACAAAAAATAAAGCTTTTGTGGGTCGGATTACGACTTGAACGCTGAGAGTTGTGAAACATTAAAGAGTAATGCTTTTGTACTAAACCAAATTGTTGACTGTGTTTTATTTTTGTTTGTCAGATATTAGAATTAAAGCTTAAAACAATTTTTGTATAGGCTTCTATCCTCAAACCACTAGACTCAAGGGTTCACAATGAATTATAAACCGTAAATTCATATAAAGCCATTGGGATAACTTTAATTAATCCAAAACTCGAGTTTCTTTTGATCATCCACACTTTTTTCCTTTATGATGGCCAAGTAAATGAGGTACAATATATGGAAGAGGGGAAAACTAAAGGAACACTCTTCACTGAAATTGAGAAATAAAATAAATCAGGGAATGTGAAATAATGATATAACTTATGTTTGTTTTTGAGGCAAGAAGTAGCTACAGATTTTATATATAGCTCGACCTCCTTGATAAACTACTTAACTCATACTGAGTTCTCCTAAGTCAACTCCATTATTGCCGGATCAGGTCCAAGACCCTCACCCAACACTCCTCAGTAAGATCTTTTACCATCGTTTGATCCAAACCCATCAAAGCTGCTCCTTCCACTTGACTGAGAAGAACGGTCTGAACCAAATCCCCCAAAACCTCCTGAAGAACGGTCTGAACCGCCTGAACCAAAGCCTCCGAAACCAGATGAGCGGTCCGAACCACCAGAGTAACGGCTGCTTGATCCGCCTGAGCGGCCACCGCTGCCACCATAACCGCCACCATAACTACCACCACCTGAACGGCCACCGCTGCCACCATAACTACCACCACCTGATCGTCCTCCTCCAAAGGACCCACCAGATCGAGGGACTCCTTCAAACATGCTTGCGCTTCCTCTCTCCACCGCAATGCTAGGGAGCTGAATTCAACCACATAGATAAAGAAATGTTACCCAAGCATTCAAACAAATGACAGTAAGAGGGTAAGAAAAACTATTAACCTCGTTGAATTTGCTTCCGACTTCTTTCTCAATCATTTTAACAGCCCTGGATTGCTCTTGACCGTGGATGAGAATCGCGCTTCCTTTCTTTCCAGCACGACCTGTTCGCCCCGTTCGGTGAACAAACGTCTCCGTGTTATTAGGAAGCTCATAATGAATTACCTACACACAAAGCACAAGATAGGTTAATAAAATGTGAAACAGAACTAGTTTAAGTGCAAGAAAAAGTGTAGTTTACACTAACCAAATCAACATTAGGTACATCAAGTCCACGGGCAGCAACATCAGTTGCAACAAGAATATTGAAATTCCCATCCCTGAAACCAGCAAGTGTTCTTTCTCTCTGAGCTTGGGATATGTCACCGTGTAAAGCCTCACATTTGAAGCTTCTCGCCAATCCATATGCAAGGCGATCTGCATCCCGTTTTGTTTGAGTAAAGACAATGCATTTTCCTCCTTTGCCATGCTCCTGTAAAGGTGTAGATGTTATAAAATCACAACTTGAAACACAAAAAGAAGAATCAAAACGAGATACATACATATAATGGGTTTAAATGCAAAGTAAAGAAAACATACCGTTACAAGAGGACCAATGATGGATGCTCTTCCATAAGAATCTGCAGCGATAGAGTACATTGTAATCCCATCTGCAAGTTTCTGATCTGAATCTCCAACCTATTAACATAGCAGCACATGTGTCATTAAAACAATGTCACCTCATTAACTACTCTGCTAAAGCCATTCCGGGATTCTGAATAATTTTCAGGTACAAACACAAGCAGGTATAGACCACTCACAAGATCAATTGTCAAAGGGTTATTCAGGTACTTTTTGGTAAGAGATCTGATCCAACTAGGCATTGTTGCAGAAAACATCATGCTCTGACGTTTCGCTGGCAACTTTTGCAATATAATTTCAACATCTTCCGCAAATCCAACTTGAAGCATCTGATCAGCTTCATCCAGAACCACAAACTGAACTTCTGATAGATTCAAAGCTCCTCTTTTCATTAAATCAATTATACGACCTGGAGTTCCAACCGCCACATCAATACCATAGTTCAGCTCCCTCATTTGCTGTCCGATCGGTGTACCTCCATAGAGACAAATAGTATCCAAGCTTGGAGCAGATTCCCTAAATTCCTTCTCAACCTGACGAGCAAGCTCCCTTGTCGGTGCCAAAACCAAACATTGAGGATTCTTCCCACGACTGTCACATCAAAAAGACAACATAAGAACCAAACTAAACATAAATCTCTGGAACGATCATTTGATATACAGTAAACACAAACCCATGTTTAGCGTTGAATTTGATGATCTTGTCAATAACAGGAATCCCAAAAGCAAGTGTCTTTCCTGTTCCAGTCCTTGCACGACCAATCATATCTCGACCTTGCATCGCTGGCTCCAACACAGCTTTCTATTCAACCAACAAAAACATCAAAAACTCAGTTCAAAACATCTTGATCTATATAACCAAATGGAACAGAGAGAAGATCACATATGTATACCTGAATAGGAAAAAGTTTCTCAATACCCCTAGCTTTCAAAGCTTTAACAATCTCCGGAGATATACCAAGCTCAGATATGGCAAGCCCATCACCACCACTGCTACTACCAACACCTTCCGAATCAACACCATCGTTACTCTCATACGAAGAAGCGTACTCTTGAGCTGCGAACCCAGCAGAAGAAACAACCGACGATCTAAACTCCGACGGAACAGATTTAAAATGAAAGTCTCTCACTTTAACACCAAACGGGTTCGAATTCGGAAGGAGAGCCTTGACTTTAGCATCCCCATTTGCTAGATCGGAGACTGTGGTTGTGGCGGCGGCGGAGGATGGAGCAAGGTGATGAAACAGAGCCGCGTTGATGGAGGTCACCGAAGCGGCGAGGGTACGCTGTGATGTGCCTAGGAAAGATCGGCGGAGTACTGTGCTGATCATTTTCAGGTATTGGTGAAGAAGAGTGAGTGATGGGTTCTTGTGAGAAGTGTGAAAATGTGAAACCCCAAAGATGAGAATTAGGGTTTTAGAAGAGACGGCAAAAGGGTTTAGAGTGAGATTTTTAACAAAGGCGGGTATAAAGGTGTGCATTTTGTTATAATCTCCTGCGGGTGAGTGTATGGTATGTTCGTGCACGTGCGAGCGTGTTTTAAAAAGATTTTAACTTTCGCTTGAGCCCAAAGTTGTGTTCTTGGATGCAAAAAGCAAATACCGAGTTAATGACTTCTGATTTTGTTTAATCTTCATTCCGATTGAACTAATTATTTTTTTTGAAATTCGTTTTGTGCTCTGTTTATAATGTTAGACTCCATGACTTGCGAGTTTCAAACTCTTGTATGCTGCAATCATTTTGGATCGACTCTCAATGTTTCCTTTGGCTCTCCGGTGGTGGCAAATCAATCAGGCTCTGGTTCAGAAGGGATGCAACAAACCCTATACTACTTTGTGTCTCAAATCATAAACTGAAAGCATTGAAACTCAATTGATCTTTAAGAATCGTTCCAAACAAAAGACACAAGTTTATACTAAAGCAAGAAAAGAGCTACAGGTTCTGATCTGAAACGAAGTCTGAGTTCTTTGGATCCGTAAGGGTTTCGAAATTATTGCAGAGTCGTCGGGTCAAAACCTAACCCGGTTGCGTCTTGAAAACTTTCTTCAAAAATGATTACCTTTTCTAGCACACAAATCTCACTGAGCAATGGTGGTGGTGGAGCTATCAGCAATGTTGCCAAACACTTTAGTCATATCCAAACGGGTCTTGCAATGGAACTGGAGTTCATACTGAGCTCCAAGAATACGGTAACGTTTCAACCAAAAGAGCTTCTTGCTCAGCTCGTGACTCTGAGCTTTGATGACAAGAAACCGTTTCTTGAACCGCATCTCAAACTGTTCCCTAGACTTCTTATCGACGTGAGGCGACCTTAGCACAGTGTACAGTGTCCTCGTGTCGGGCATCGCAACTTTACGCGTGTGAGGAGGTAGACACCAAGCTTGCTTCTCCGGGTTATCGAAAGATCGAATCGCTATGCAAATCTTGGTTCCTTTGATCTTTGATGTGCTCTCTTCAGCTGCTTCTTTCTACATTCAAACCACACAAACACAACAGCGATTCACAATGACTTCAACAACATGAAAACATCAAAACTTGTAGGGCATTTCTGTGAATCTGGTGAAGGCAACAACATTGACACAATTCGATTTAGAGAATGAATGAGAAGAGAAACATGTACCTGGAGAGCGATCTCTTTCCTACTCAATGGTTTGACATTCTCTGGAGCAATTTTAAGCTTAGATTTCTTAGATTTCGAATCTTTGAATTTACTCTCTGGTGAAGTAGCGTAACCGTGAAACGCGATTCCTGCGGGAACAAACATCGGCGGCTCAGATCTATTGTGGTAGTCCCTCCTCGCTGTGATACCAAATGAGTTCGGAGACGACGCGAGAGTGAATCGAGGGGTGATGGAGGCTGCTGTGGAGGATGGAGTGAGATTGTGAGATAGACATGAATCGAAGGAGGTTAACGCGGCGTAGAGAGTCTGCCTCGACGGTAGTGAAGATCGGCGGAGTACTCCGGTGATCATTTTCAAAATCAACGGTGAGACGGAGGAAATGAATCAGAGATTGAAAGAAGCAAAAGTGAAAAATGTCAATTAGGGTTTTTGATTTTTTCAGTCGAAGCACACAGAAGTGAGGACACGATTGCCTGCGACGAGTGTACGTTAGTTACAGTGAGCTACAGATTTATGTTTTTTTTTTTTCCTTCTTCTTTTAATAAGAGACAAGTTAAAAGAGGCAAAAATGTTAAAATCTCATGAACCCAAAGTGGATAAAAATTACAAAATAACTCAACTAGTTAAAACCAGAGTAATAATAATACATAAGAGAGTGAAAATGCAAAAAAAACTACATCCATGGATTCTAGAGTTTCTGTGTAAACGTATCATCATCAATCCTAGAATCTCTGGTGAGTTGTCTCAGAAGGCAGATTACAAGTGTTGGAATGATATGTTCTTCTTCCTTGTTGTTTTTCCTGCTTCTCATTGTTTTGGACTCTGTTTCACTAGTGTATGCTTCTGGTACTCGGATTCTTGTTGAAAGATTCAATAAAACGGAACATCCAACGATCTAACATCCCTGTTTAAGACAATGATATGTTAGACAAAGATTTTGAAAGATGAGCGTTGAGACAAAGACCAACGAGATGGGGGCGAACCTGTCAAAGCAAAGGTACCGCCTAATACAGCGCAAAGCCGAGTGATTAAATGGAGGAAACTACGGCGTTCTTCCTTGATTGTCACAGTGATAGGTGAAAGATCATATAAGAAGTAGACAGCTGAAAATGGAAAGCACATCAAACAAAACAGAAACAGAGTAATAAGAATCAGGTGCATACTTCAAATGTATTGCGTGGCTCAACTAACCTGGCCATGTCCGGTCGAATTCAGTCATTGGCGTGTAATATTCAGTTACAGAGTACTGATTTGTTGACAGTACGTCTTTCGAAAGATATTTATATTCCGTGGGAACAATCTGCGCCATACCAGAAAGAAATTATTGACTTGAACTAACAAAAAATGACTTGTGTAAAACGAAAGGGATCATACTGGTATATGATTTCAAATTAACAAATAATGAGGCTTATAAGATATATACTCAGCAGAGAGACATAAGTAAAAAGAACAGTGAGGAATTTGGATAAATACCTTAATATAGTATTTGAATGTTCCACTGGTGTCATGAAGCATTCGGTTGGTGTCATCAAGTGGGTTGTGAATTCCCGGGTATTTCGGCCCAAAGGATAGATCATGAATCATATGGCTCACGTTTACGTTCTTGGAACCACCAAATATCTGTTCAGAAGGTAAAGCGATTAGTTGTTTACTAGCAAGGTATATCAAATAGTAAGTCAATGAATGAGGTGCAAATACAAATGATGAGAGCAATTTAGCGTCTATGAATCTATGGCATGGTACTTTAATCAACCTACTTCAACGAATCTGATTTTAATGTATGTTCTTGGTTACACTTTTGCACTCAAGTCCTGATAAGAGGATGGCTAATTACGAGAGATAATAATGATACCAACCATCTGAGCAACATAGATGTTCAGCCCGTGAACTGAAATATGGAAGTTTCCAGCAACCCGTTGTACATCTAAGACACCATAAACCTGAGAAACAGCAAAAAGGTGTTAGTCTCTGTTTTTCTTAAAAGCCGGTAGCACAAAATCTCTAGTTTGTATATTGACAAGAGCAACGGTTAATACCCGACATCCTTCTCCATCTGACAATGCTTGCTTCACCTTTTTAATCATAGTCTCAGCAGCTTGATCAAAGCCTAGAGAACTCAATGTTTCGATTTCGGTCTCATTCTTGTGTTCTTCTTTGCCATCTTTAGCAAGCACAAAAGATAAAGTGTGTACATGATTAGTCTCTATTCTCGTACCAAAAACAAGATAACTACCATGACACCTATCACTGGGACTCACGCCTCAATTCAACTTGTAAGGTTCCCATTAAAATTTGATTGGAAGCACAAACTTTGTGTATTTCAGTTCTCCAGATTTACAACACATTTGAACAAGGTGTACATCATATTTCATATTATTCAGATTTACATATCCAGAATTGTTATTACACGTTTTGACAAGTACATAGAACCAACGTGCACATGACTATTTGTTCTTCCGAAAGTAACAAGACGTATATACATTCAAAGGACAGCTAAGGAAAAAGAAGCTCGTCGCAAAAGGTACAAAACTCGGTAAAGGCTTAAAGTTAAAATGTTACCATGCTTGTGAGACGAGTGACCGTGACCATGCTCATGCCCCTTTTCAACAAGATCAGATAAATATTCTGTGCCAATGATATGTCCATGACTGTTGAGACGGAGCTGCATATACTCGCAATTAGTGAGCAATAAACTCGCTTATAAAAAAGTACTTGAGCAAAATGCCATAAGAAGTGAGAGATTAAGGTGCTAAGCGAAATATCCAAACAGCTCCCTTGAAATAGAATGTTTAACCTATATATGAACAGTATGAAATGCTATACTGTTTTACGTGCAATCTAACAAAATAAACTTCGAAGGTAAAAGAGAAAACATGTGAAAAAGACTTGTGATTTGCATTTCATCTTACCTTCCAAATGTTTGTATCAAGATCCACTTCATGCTTCCCTGACATGTCGATAGCATCCACGCTCAATACTACAAAACAAGTAAGCTCAAATGACGAAGTTTACAAGCACAAGTATTCGAGAAAGTGCGGAGGAAAGAACGTTATGTAGCCTTGGCTACTATGTGATCAGCGAATTTCACATACCATCACAAGGCAAAGATGGAAACGTCATATTTACATGTATTGGTAGAGTTTCACCACGCTTTAGATCCACTGACATCTAGAAGGAAAAGACATGATACAAATTCCATTTTGATTACATTAGCTATAATATACAAAATGATAAAAACTCCTACGAGTCAGTCAAATGGCAAGAGAATGACTAAGGTATCAATGAGGTTGAATCAATAGAGAGACTTCAAATCCATATTTTCTTAATGCTATAGATCACTGCAAAATTTCGACTGGGACATTCAACGCAATTTGCAATTGAAAACTATACATAGTTCACAACTAGAGTAGCATCAATGAATCTCAAGGATAACAGCTGGAAGAATACTAATCAAAAGCATTCATCCTCGGAATTTCATAAGACACATGAAACAGAAGATCATTCACTGCAATTTGTACAACTATTCGTAGCAGTTTAAAGGCTAGAGTCAGGAAAGTAATAAACATTAAAGTACCAGATTCCGCTTAAACTAAAAACATACATACCTGGTGCACTGTAAGTGTGTTAAGATAATAACTCAGCTCGTGTAAGAACAAAGTGGCCATTATAAGAAGTCCAACAATTGATACTACAAAAACAACAAATTTAATGTTACATAAGTAAACAAACATCAAACATTTAAAAACAGATTCTCAAATAAACGAGAAGAGCATAGAGAATAAAAATCCCATTACCAACTGCACCCGATTGCGTCTTCTGCAACAAATGATCCTCTGCTCTTGGAAACGCATCGATGCTCCTTAGAGCCTGCTTCACACCCATCCTAGCAGCTTCCCTCGATGATAATAAATACTTCTTAAACAAATCCAATTCCGAGGAGGACCTCTACAAAACTACAAACCAACCTTAGATATTGCCAAATTCATTCAATTCCACTCTCACAATTTGGCAATTGATATACCAATTAAACCATCAAATCTTTCTCTTTCCTATTAGAACCCAATTCTCTTCTAAAATTGTAAATTTTCCTCGATCTAGACAAGCAGAGAGCTTTCATGGCGGTTCTATCTAAAGGGTCTAGCTAAAACAACCAAGCAGATGCAAGGCCACATTGCCCACAACGAATTCATCTACAAAAAACAGATTTTTTTCGAAGTATGATCTTCACCGGCCCTAGATTGGATAAATTCCCATCTTTTGCGTAAACAATGGCGTAAGAAGAGAAGAAACTAAGATTTCAAAAGCAAAAAAGCGAATCGTACCCAAATCAAAGAGGATGAGGCTGAAGCGCACGCCGGGAGAAGAAGAGAGAAGAGATCTCCGAGTCCGGGAGAGAGAGACAAACAAAAAGGCTCCTTCTCCTCTTCTTCTTCTCTTCTGCGGTGAAATTGAACGGCGTCTCTTTTTTCCGTCTCTCTTTATTTATTAATTGCACCCCTCGATTTACTTAACATATTGATTTGGTACGTATAATATAATTATTTACGTATAACCCCTTATATTCTCTTAATTGGTGATTTTTGGGAGAGGAATTATGTTTCGTTTCAATTTTTTTATTTTTATTTTTATTTTTTTATTTATTATTTTTTTTGTCAAATTTTTTTTTATTTTTATTTTGTTTAGCGATTTTACTCAAAGGCAATATGGGGACTTGTTATAGGGAACTTGTTCTATGATGAAGCTAACCAAACTTGTCCCTTTGAATTAGGCACGATCATGACTATAACCTCATGGTTTTAGATCTCATTTCTTATATTTAAAACTTTCTAAATGAGAAATCATTTGATGATAAAATACAATTTTAATATACGTTAGTTGAAGAGTTTTGGACCGAAACTTATACTTTTTTTCATTAAAAGGTATAAACCGAACTAGAAAACATACAATTGTTCGGAAATCTTAAAACTCGCCGCTTGATCAAAGCACACTTTGTGAAAAAGTGGCTCGTGTTCTTTGTTTTCTTTTTGTTGTCTTTTTTTATATTACTAACAGAAAGTCAGAAACAAGTACATGCAAGAGTTGGCTTTTAGTACAAAGAATTCCAAGAGATTAGAGTTTGAATACAAACATTCTTGCCTACTTTGCTAATGTATCAACTTGTGTGTTTTGTTCCCTATGTTACGTTAAAGCAAATCTTTAATAACACCATCACACAGACCTTACCTTATATATATGTTGCTCATGCTAAGATTAATCTTGATATGCCTAACAACATTTCAAAAGGCGTTTATACTTTTGTCGAAAAAGGTTGATTGGTTGACAAAAACAATATGCAACGTGATTGGGCCGTCGTATAAACGCCTTTTGATGTTAGGCAGCAATTGGGACCCCATAAGCTCAAATCTCAAACTTTCCACCAGAAACTAACTCCCAAAATGATGCTTTGTTAAACAAAGCAATCACGTTTTACACAAGGCTTCCCGACAACAAAATAAGATTGGTGTAATCACTTTAATTGATTCAGACCAATGAGTAGTGACCACCCCCAAATACAATTATACGATTCGTCGTAAGTCCATGCCATGATGTCGTGGGCCAAATGGTCCATGTCGTGAATACTAAAAGCAGACTAAACATCAAAACCCTTATCACATCTTTTCATAACCTATTTCGATCAAAGTCATATTAATTACCCATATGTCTACTTCCAAGTTCATAATCATGTCCATGTCTTTATCTATTTTTTTTTTCTTGCTTAAGAAAAATAAACAAAAAGGAGAGAACACGTGACTTTGTGAGTCGTGAACAGTTTGTAAAAACATGCTTCACGTGTCTTAATTCATCCACTAATATTATCAACTTTTCTATACCTAACTTTAATCATGCTTTCAACTAAAAACTGTGTATTCCGTAATGCCTCAAAAAAAATACGAAATGCACTTACCAGTTACCATTCACATTTGTGGATTGACTTTCTATTTTTGGAAAGTATATTAAACCAAACGACTCCAAAACCCCACATGGCATAGACACTACATGTGGCCAATCTTTTCACAAACCCTCAAAGTCAGAATCCTAATTTATATCTTAATACAGTATGTATAATTCTAAAATTCAAGTTTTATATTGATTATTTCTATCTATATATCGTTAAATCTCATAAACACAACACTAATCAATACATTAAAAAAAAAACATATAGATACATTATAAAATTTTATATGCATGCATAAATATATATAACTTATTAGCTTCTATATGTATCATTTATCATTGAAATTATAAATACTCATTTTTTTAACACCTAAATCGTAAATACTTTATAAAATAGAATTTTTGTATACGTACACCACACACAAACAGATACAAATTTAGATACACATTACTCAAGATTCTTCAGACACAATTGATACTTACTGAAGAAAAAAAAAACTACCATTTTTCTTTGTATTGAAAACATGAAGCACGTGACCAAATTTGCAGATATTTATTTTTTTCCAACCAAAAAAGAAAAGAAAGTTATGGCACTTTCTTATATATACTTTACATGCAAAGTATGTCAATGTTGATTACTTTGATACGAAGATCGACCAAAGAGAGTAATAATATTTTTAAGAAGAGAGAATCATGAATGGTTGCAGCTTAGATCTCTGCCTATCTCCAATGACCCCTACGCTTCAATTTTGTCGCCAAGATTCTACGTGAGTGTTTGTGTATGCAAATTACTCAACTTTTCCATATTTAATTTACACCTCTTGATTCGTTTTGAATAACTTTTCTTTTTTAATATATAGGGTTAGTGATCATTCATCAGCCATGAAACCTAAGGACAACAATGCATTTTATAATGAAGGATTAAGCGAGTACGATCTTGTAGAGATCCAGGTACATTTTTTTGCATGCTTGAGTGTTTTTTTTTTCCGTTTTATATAAGCTTATCGATTTGATTATAGTATATTGAGGAGTGAAATTTGTAATACGTGAAGATAAGGGCAATAATAGAGATGGCAAGGAAGGATCGTGAAGTAACAACATTGGAGTTAGCACCGGTGAGAATGGAATCGCCGTTAGGTTGTTCGGTGAAGAGATCCGTGAAGAGGTTCTTGGAGAAGAGGAAGAAGAGAAGCAAAACTATTACACTTACACCTAGAGGCTCCACCTCCTCATCCTCCTCCTCTCCTCATAATTTCTAAGTATCAACCAACAAAAAACAAAATGGGTTAAGAAAAATCTAGCTAGCTCTTGCTTCACTCTCTTGTCATTTTTCTCGATACTCGACGATATGAATTTCGAGTTTTTTTTGGTTTTTAAAATCAAGACGTTGCACTGGTACGAGCACTGAAGCTGGTATTAAAACTAGGATCATTTGGATCGTTTGTATTAGTTTTTTCCTTCCCCATTCATGTATTAAGTTTCACACTTGTCTTGCAATGGATTCATGAGGTTGTCCATTTTTTTCCAAGTTAGCTCTATGTAACTCTTCTACTTTTTTTTTCCTTTACAACAAAATAAGAAAACGCAAGCATTGAACTCGCTGGATCCACCAAAGACTAGACTGCACAAGATTTATTAATAGTTTACGCGTCGCTCATCTTTGGCTCTTAGTCATTTCACACCATTACAGAAATTTTGTAGTATTATCTAATTTATCTACGGGTTTACTCAAAAATGAGAAAATCAATTCCAACATGATTCCAAATAATCACTAGTCAAAACAAAAATTGTACTAACAAGACCAGTTGGATATTAGTATTGTACCGTCAGGCTCATCACAAAAAAGTAGATAAGCCTAGAAGATGAAATCTTGAAATAACCAACGAGAGAGGTGGATCTTAGTATTGTACTTTTCTCAGGCTCATCACAAAAAAAGTAGATAAGCCTAGAGGATGAAATCTTGAAATAACCAACGAGAGAGGTGGATCCAAAGAGTATTCAAAATGAGGGGTTTGTGTGTTCCTATTACTATTACACGACACAAGTGTTAAGAGGAAATAAACATATCAGATAACAAACTTTTGTAAAATCCCTTTCCCAGCTGCTTTCCAGACCTAAACCTGTTAATCGAAGAGGATTAGCACCTATTGTGTTCTTTAGCCTCCAATCTCACTATTCCCCGGATAAGGGGTTCATCATTCTGTACACAAACACTAATATATCCCTTCCGAAACTACACTAACTTCCCTATTTTGTTCCCTAACGACTAAAGCACCAAAATATGGCTCCCCTCGGAAGATCTCTCTTCTTCCGATGTTTCACATTCTTTCCCATCATCATAAATACACAACCAAGCAGAATTTGCATTTGTCCACCATTAAAAACATACGGAAAATAAAAGAGTTCGAAGTTATAAAAAAAGAAAAGAAAAAAGAAGAGCAGAATCTAAAAGTACTTATCACCTGAACCCTTGTGAAAAGATTCCTACACCATCAGGTTACTTACAAGTTTGTTTCCCGAGTCCACACCACACCCCTTGACTGTTTTGATCCACAGCCTAGAAAACCAAGAACTGGAAACTTCCAAGCTCATGGTTTCTCTTTTCTTTATTAACCCCTCACAGATTCAGAGTTGATCTGACCACCACCCCTTGCATGAGACGCCGACTCACTAATTGCCGACGGTTTACGACCAAAGTTTAATAAATAGTTCCTTTGGTCGTCATTGGTGTGACGCAGACTCGCACGTAAAAGCTCAGCGGGCATTTCCCTCTTTATCGCCAGCTCCAAAACATCCGCTGCACTACCTTGGTTCTGACCTCGGATTGTCTCATACTTGCTTCTACAGTATTTGGTAAGAAGGTTGAAGAATTCATCAAATGAGGCTCTCCAGAGACCATCATTAGGATTCCCATGCATGACTCGAGGAACCACCACTACTTCAGCAGCTCTCTCAAGAAGAGATATCAAGACAACTGATGCACCATCCCCAGCAGAACTTCCAATAGGACGCAGAGGTGGCTGCTCTGAAGAACAAACTACAGCTGCAAGGCAAGCACTCAGTGCTCGGAGGTCCATTGCTTGAACACAAACCGTGACTGCTTTGGCAAGATTAGCTATCGTCTCTGCTGCTAGAGTATCGGAAGGCAGGCCGCCGAAGAGAAATCTCAAGTGGCGGAATACAGCCATACAAACAACTCGAGCAATCTCAGTACCTGGAACTAGAAGTTGCAAATACTTCGTAAGCATTTTCCGGCCCTTGGGGAGAGTCGCTATACGTAGAAAGACAACATCATCCTTAGCGCTCATCCCGGATTTCTGACCAGTTTTGCTGAACGGATCAGAAAGTTGAAGTGCCGTCGCTAAACCTTCTAGCAGGATCTGCCGCTTCTTCTTGATTTGGGCACCGCCATCCTGGGGTCTTGTGTTTTGTAGAGTCCTGTCAATATCAACTATGTCAATAAGAACTCCAAGAGCATCTTCAATCGTAACCCTAGCTGCAACAAGAGGTTCCTGTTCCAAATGTTTTACTGAGCCCTTATGATCCCCGCTTCCATCGCTAAAACCAGGAGAAGAGTCAAGTTCGAGCAAGGCACGAGGCCTGCGGACAGAAGGAAGAGTAATTTTTCCAAGAGCATCTACATGAACTTGTGGATGCTGTTCAGAACTATTACGAGACTTAGGCTGGTGGTCCTTCAACTGAGCGGGATAGAAGTGAGAGACTGCTTTAATAGATCCGGCAGACTTCTTGGCAAGCTTAGCTTGGTGGTAATAATCATTGACATAAGGATCATTGCTGTGTGAATTGGAATGCTGCATTTTAAGGATAGTCTCTATTTCTTCTGAAGTCATGTGTTTCGATCTAAACTGCAGCCCCCTTTCACTTTTCTGACTAGCTGCATCTGATGCCTGTTGAGAGAGGCCTTTGTTCTTTCGACTTCTATGAGATGACTTATGTTTGTGTTCCCTAACTTCACTAACTCCAAAAGGGACTTTACGTGATGGCGAAGGATAGGAACTATACAGTTGGGATTGTAGCGCGGCAAGCTGAGCATATGATTGTCTCTGCTGGAGGGCGAGCAGATGTTGCGACATAAGAGCATTTCGAGGAGGCAACTGTTGATGCTGTTGTTGCACCAAACTATGTAACAAACCAGAATGATCTCCGTGCATAAGACAAGGATCAGTGACCCAATGAGGTTGCACCATGTTACCAAGCGTAGGACCGCACGAGGCATATCTAGCCAAATTACCACCATACTGGGGACCTTGCGACAATACGGAGGGGTGAAAACTAGAATTTGACAGTGGTGAAGGTGCAGAATAGGTCAACTGAGAACCACCAGGAAGAGAAGGAGCGCGAAGGAGGTTTCCGGGTGAAGCCTGCGGAGATCTGCTACCAGGCGGGGGAAATGAGGTAAAATTTGATTCTGGTAAGATTATCGGTTCGCTATTGTAGTGCTGCAGCTGTGGTTGCTGCTGAGGATAGGAGGATGTCCTGTACAAAGGTTTTGAATGACCAAATGATTGTGGCTGTGAGGACCATCTCTTAGCTTCTTGATCTTGTTCGTCCAACCAGCTTGTTAGCTCTGCATCCTGTGTCCAATCGGTAGCAGAGGAACCTATAAGATAGAGTTCAGTCAGAAAAAGCTAATCGTAGAAATAATAGCTCGAAACAGGTAATTCGATATTTCAGATGAAAAAGTATTGAATTTGCAACTTAAAATGATCACAATACCAGGAACCAAGTTATACAAGCTAAAAAATAACCCTAAAGTTATAAAGTGTAACCAAGTTAGGATTTCAACTCACTCTCTCTTGAAAAGGATCCTGATCCTCTATCACCAATAACTCCAGGGTGTTTGGGTCCGGTAACATTTCTGTTTATCTACACAAAAGAGAATAGGTAGATTAAAAACCACATACATAAGAGTTAAAAAAAAAACTGGGGAAAGAGGTATATGCATTGCATGATAAAACAATTATGCTCTTGGCTCTTATTTGGAGGAAGTAGTTACTTTTGTTAGCTTGCCAGGAGAAAAAGATGATTATCAATGCGACCATGACATAGTAGTTAAGATTTTCATTATAGTGTTTGTAAACAATAATTATGCTAACCTTTGCAAAAGTTGTCGCAAGATCATCGATCTCAGATAGTGATCCTAAGCCTCCACCCTGGAATCAACAAAATGTATCAATCAGTAAAACATCTGTAACCAAAATTTAATACAATGTATTTATCAAGATGTAAGCTTTTGACAGAGAAAGTCATGTTACCTCTCCTTTATCAAACAAGTGATACTCATCATCATCAGTATGTCCAAGAACAGGAGCAATCACTCCATCATCGTCAAGACCCCCAATTTCCATTTCGTCCAGATTTTGACCAAAAAACTCATATTGTGAGGCATCAAAGAGTGTACTGTTCTTATCTGCAGACACACAACAAAAACAACAGCTGCTTCAGAATTTCATATTACAAACACAAGAGTTAAACTCCTGCCCTCATAACCATAAAAACACAAACTTTCAATCAAAAGGAGATAACAACAATATATAAACATCACATTCACATGATTAAAAAATCTCTAAAGATAAGTTTTTTCGTATTCAAAAACTGGTTTTATCATTTGTGCATTGTGGAACACAACAACGAAAAACTAAGCAAAACCCATAAATCCTCAGTACAAGAAACAACATCAGATCCCATTATAGCTCAGTGACCTAAATCAATACAGAACACAATCACATATATCTAAAGCATAAATCTCCTTCCTTTATATGCTTAAACGAAACCAAGCAACACACAACAAAACCGGATCCAAAATTAAGCTAAGCAGCCAAAAAAAACCATAAAGAGGAAGAAAGAAACATTCTTTTGAGAAGAGACAGAACTGACCTAAGGAGGAAGCGCGAACAAAGTTGAACAAATCCCTGGAATCGGATCTCTCCATGATCAAAACAGTCAATCAAAACGAAAAGGGTTTCGAAAAAAAGCAAAGCTTTATGAAGAAGCAAGAGAACATAAGAGAACCCTTTACCCCCTTAGGGTTTGTGAAGGAGAGATAAAAAAAAAAACAAAATTGAGAAAATTTGAGAGCGGTAAGTAAAAAACTTAGCAGAGGAGATTTGCTTCTAGGGTTTTCAATTTGGAAGAAGAAGAAGAAGAAGAAGGGATAATAAAGAAAAAACAAAATCTAAAATCTCTTCTCTCCGCGATAAAAAAAAAGAGAGAGAGAGAGAGAGGGATGAAGAAGGAGAGAAGGGAAGAAGAAGAAAGCAATGGCCTTTATTTTTTCTTGTTCTGTTTCTCCCCTTCACCGTGTGTAACATCGACACATGACCTGACCTTTTTCCCCAAACCCATAAAAAACCAACACCTTTTTTTTTTTTTTTTTTTCACTTTTTATTCCAATTTTGTTTACTCCTTCATAAATTAATATAGTCATAAATAGTTACATAATCCAACATATTTTAATTAAAAGATAATTTTTTAATAAAATTTCTTGCTCAAAATATCTAAAGATTTTTAAATTTTTCTTTTTTAAGAAAATGAAAAATAGTTTTACTACACATCCACTGCCTAAATGATTCTTGTATTTAGTCAAAGAAAAAAAAGTGAAGCTCTTTCTGTCCGATCCCACTGATTCTATTATTCTTGAGGTTTAAGACCCATTTACTTTACTTGTTCCAAACTCAACCAAAATCTTAATATTTTAAAAATGCAAAGATTTGTATATATTATCAAAACTCAACGACATGTGTTACTTGGTCCATGTGTTTGTATTTCATCCCGGTCGGTTCAAATTGATCTCATTATGGTCCATTTTTAAAAAATTATGAATTTTTATGCCCAATTCGAACATCTATGTCAATTATGAAAATGTTTGATGTTTAGTTGAATTTTCGTTATGAATAAAGTTAATATGAAATGGTTATTATTAATAAAAAATAATATCTATGTTTTATTCATTGTTTTACAACCAAGGTGTTGAAAGAGAACCAATGATAAGCATACAACAAAGTAAGGTTATTGTAAAGTTCATCACACAAATCTGAGAGAAGGTATAGTAGTATACATTATACATATGGAGATGAACCTATGTATCCCAATTCTAGAAGAGCCAATGCTTTCTTCTGGGTTTTCTTGTTGGAACATCTGGAATAGCAAGAACTACTCAGATTGAGACAGAAGCAATGGAGATAATTAGTGAGTAATAATGATAAAGGACTTAATAAGTAGAGTTGAAATGCAGGAAACTGAGTTTTACCTCCATTAGCGTATAGTGAATTGTAATGCACTTCGCTCCAGAAGCTAAGCCAAGCCTCTGCAGAACAGGGAAATGATTCAAACAAGAACGTTGAGACCGAGTATAAAGTTGGCTTAGAGCGTAAAGGGAGAAGAGAGTGAGGCTTTGTACCTCTAAGAGGGTTCTTGTTATGAGGAAGTATCTCAATGTAGGATTGATCCCGAAAGGATGTGACTAAGCAGATCTTGGCTTCGAACTACAGTAATGCTGAGTCAGCAGCCAGTGATTCAAGTAAAAAAAAGAACGAAATGTGAGCGTATAAAAGGTTAATTTTGGGATGATTCCTCAAGATACAGTTGCTCAATAGAAGATCTAATCTTTAAGGTGTGTTTAGAAACCAATTGTAGTCTTATCGTAAACTCAAAAGAAGGTATTTCTATTATAACTTACTCTATCTGCAGCAGCTTGAAGAGTTACATGATCTCCCCATTCACCAAGTCTGGTCACATCCAAAATGTATCAGCAAAAAGAATGAATCAGACAGTAATTTATTACTTGCTGACACAAAAACAAAAACAAAGATGTCTCACTTTTTCATCTTCCTGGTGTAGTGTCTGTATTTCATTGGCACATATTCTTCGTATAACTTCCGCTCTTGTTTTAACTGAAAATGCACATGCTAAGTCAGACTCAGTCAATTATTAATTACTATGTGACAAAGTTGAGAGAAACCAAGTTCAGAGGAGTTCCCAACTAAGAAAACTGGTGACTGTGAACTTCAAGAAATGTTTATTGCTAAAGCCGAGAAAAAAGTTTTAAAGGTTGAGAACCAAGTCACCAGAGACAGGACACAACAGCTAGAGAGGGTTTTGTGGGGAATTTTCATAAGAAGCAAGAGTCTTTGAATAAAGCCAGTGTATACAACTAAACGCATTCATTCCTGAAGGCCTTGACTAAATAAACAGTTGGACATTCTTCTCAGAACAAATCTATAAGTTTGTGAACAAAGAAACAGAGTTACACGATTGTTCTCAGACAGTACCTGCTTTACAACATGCTTCCTTACATGTTTATGGTATTCTGCATTGCGGAAAAGCTGGTCTGCTAAAGCTCGAAACTGGCAAACAAGTATAACATATGACGACAGATGGAATCAATACAATATCTTTTAAAATTGCAAACAAGGTCTATATGGATGTTCCAACCGACTTACCTGGCAATTTCCATCTCCCTCCATTTGTAATTCAGCTAACCCATATGTAGCCAACCTAGACAAGAAAGAGACACCACCTTATATGATTTACACGGGAAGTTCAAACCGATGTTTTAGAGCTATATAGATTCAAAGCAACTAGTTATTCCATCTAAGGCCTTTGGCAAATGAACAATCTAATCAGCATCAAATGAAGAATGCATTCAAGGAAGACATAAAAGGAAACGTTGAATTAAAGATAAGAACCTCCCAGAGAGCAGCTCATGGTCTAATGTTGCATCATTTATATCGGGTATTTGCCTGTTAACCCGAGGAGTGTGCTGCCAATACGAAATGCCACAAGATATTCAAAAAATGAGTAGCACACCACGCATTCAAACTGAGATTAGGCAAAAAAAAGAAGCTTATCATACTGGGATAGAATCCAAATGAGATAGTCTCTTCCCAAGCTTGCCTTCTCTTCTTAAACTCTCATCTTCAGCTAGTATACGTGCAATGGTCTGATCATCATCTGTATCCGCCACACTGCTACTAAAACTCGAGTTTGAGCTCGCACTTGTACTACCGCTTGCTCTTGCACTAGCACTTGTACTTGCAAATGGATTCACATTGTTTACATCCATTGTATTTGGCTCCTATACTAAATACAACCTAGAAAGCAAGACAAAAGCTGTCAAATTAAGTGATCTTGAGAAACCAAATCCAAAAGGTACTACTGTTGATATCACCTAAAATGTTGAAATCGGTAACAAAAAGATGACGACTTTGGATTCAATCAAACAAAATCATAGAAACCCAGATCAAAGATCACACTCATTCACTCAAAAACCCAAATTGGAAACGAAAGCCAAAGCAATCTCAATTCCCACCAACGATCTTGTAAATGTTTCAATTTTCACTAATAGAAACGTAATTTAGAAACCCTAAAATCTTTGAAACAAAACCAACAATATAATTTACCAACGAAATCGGGTTGCTTGACTTGGCGAACTCAAGTTATCCCAAATCGATCAGCCAAAGCAATGAGAGAGAGAGAGAAGAATCGTGGAAGATAAGAAATAGACACCTAAGTGAAACGTCAGCGACGAAAGAAGCTAACAAAAAAATAAAAGGTTTATTTTCTCCGATGAGAACCAAAAACAAAACAAAAAGATAAAAATGGATTCTTTCGGCGTCGGTCTCAGAGATGTTTTCTTCTTCCTGAGATTTCCTCAAGACTTCATTTTTTATTTTCTTCTTTGGCGGTCAAACAAAACTTCACCCATTTTTGCGTGTCTTTTTTTTTTCTTTTTAATTATTTTCGTTTTTTTTTTTAGTAATTTTCTGCAAAATAAACAGCTCAAATAAAATTTCAAAAAAATATAACTGAACTAAGAAATTTAAGAATGATTTTTTTATATGTGAATAATACTTATAAATAGTAAATTATATATTAATATGTTACTTTATGGAATATATTATGTTAAAATACTTTTTTATTGTTTGATAAAAATATCAATGATGCATTAAATCAATAAATACTGTAGATGATCTTTTTAAAGTACACATTTATTATGATGATTTAAATAAATGATGGAACATTTTTTTCAAAATCTAAAATTTAAATTTTTTATGGGTTATATAAAAGCGTGTGAGGAAAAATGTTGCACAAGACCGCAATGTTTTATCTTAAATTTGTCAACTACTTTTAATTCATTCAACTTTAAAGATGATTGACATGCGTGCACCATGTAAAGACCACATCAACTAATCTGATGGCTCTCCTAATAATTTTTTATCCATTTTAAAATTTATATGTTTTTTGGTCATTAGAGTCAAATATATTCGTTTATATATATGTCCACTAATGCTTCATATTAATATTTAAATCATTTAAAACCCCAAATTGTTGAAACAATCCATCATTGATTCAAGTTGTTTGAACGTACAACTTAACAATTGTACGAGCTTATTTTTTTGTTAAGTGTATAACATCAACATTACGTAACTCCTCGCTCGTCTATTTTATCTCTTCTTTAAAAAGTATAAAATTCCTTTCCGAACACAAACGAGCTTCATTCCCCATTGCTTTATCTCTCAACTTCTTCAATCTCTCACCCATATCTTGATCCTCCATTACTTTCCTTAGCCCATCTTCAACCTCTTTCTCTCCAAACCCGCTAATCCTCATTCCAATTTTCCACACGTCCACTATGTATTTACAGTTCACAAACTGGTCTCCGGCCACCGGATAACATAGTAGCCTCCGACAACTTACCACGGCCTATATATTGTACAAGCAATGAATCATGATTAATAATTAAAGTCAAATATATAGTTTTTTTTTTTAAAACAAATATATGGTATGTATATAGTAGTGACTAGGTACCACAATTATATAATACATGTTAGATTTTTACTAGTGATAATATAGTGTACCTCCATGGTCGAGTTCCAACCACAATGAGTCACAAAACACCCCACAGAGTCGTTTCTAAGTACTTCAAGCTGCGGAGCCCATGAGACGATCCTTCCTTGGTTCTTGGCAATGGTGACTCTATGCACGAACCCTGGTGGAAGTCCTTCTTGCCACACTCGGTTTAGCGCCCAAAGGAAAGGTCTTCCCGACGCTTCCAATGCCAATGCCAACATTTTAATATTTGATTCTCCTATAGGAGAAACCCAACTTCCAAATGAGATATAAATGACTGAGTTCGGGTTTTGTTCTTGAAGCCAACCAATACAAGATATGTCTTCTTCCCATAAACTAGTCTTGGTCATAGCTATATTACTTGGTGCTGCTTGGTAATAATGCAAAGGACCAACGTGAAAGATTTGAGGATTTTGACAATTGTTTTCTTTGTTGAAATCTTTAAACAACTTGTAGGGTGTTTTTTGCTTGTTGAAACCATCATATTCGTCTTTGAATGAGTTTGCCAAGATCCAGCGGAGACTTTTTGTTCTTTCTAGGGTTCTTTGCCAGAATTTGAATCGTCTCTTTTGAGCCTTTGGAGTTCCGATTAGCCATGGTAGATCTTCTTCAGATAGGAGTGGTTGCTCCGGCAGGACTAGTGGTGTCTCTGGTTGACGAGGACAACCTATACACACCAATGTTTTTGTAATTAATATGCAAACAATTTTGTACGTGACACGAATATGACAAAAGAAAAAGAAAAAAAAATAACTAAGGAAACAATTTTTTTTTTTTAATTTAGATTGGACAAATGGAACTCAAGCCTATGTATGGCAAATAGCTTCATCAAATGCTATATTGGTGATGATTGTTCTTCATCGTTCTAATTAGACTCGTGGTCCTAAACTCCTAATAGATTTTTTTTTTTTTTTTGCTAAGAATGTAAATATTCATTTCACAATGAAAATGTAGATTACACAATTAAGGGTAACCAATTTATGGTCCCATGCCAAAAAACGAATAAAAAACATGGAAGCATACAACATTCTTGAACCGAATCATCAATTCTCGTTAAAGAAGACGATTTGGAACAAGATAAGAAGAATCCCTATAGTGAGCTAGAAAAAGAATCAACAAGAAAACAGAACAATAAAGATCACTAGTCACCCATAAAGCAAGATGGTAGTCCTTTCACCGGTAATCCGAGCTTAGCAAAGAGCTGCGGAATTGCCAAGCTTAATGTGTTAGGCAATGCTCGCTCACTCTAGCGAGTCCCTCTAGGAGTCGGTAGCTCAGAGCCTGGCAACATCTTAACCACAAAGAGCCATACTAACACCACCAAATGCTCAGGACAAAAACAGACACTTCAAGTAAAGTCATCAAGGCTTCACACTAAAACACTAATCCGCTGCGGCTGAGCTAAGGCTTGGGCAAAAGTGACACGAGGGGCAGTAAACTCAAACGCAACATCAAGGATACAAGTGCGACATGCCATGGATTTGCACGGAAATGGTATGGGCAGCGACGTTGGGCAGACCCAAACCCATTGTCAAGCGTAGCCCTCATCTCCATCCTAGACGAAACTCACAAAATCCTACAAGAGCAAGACAAGTCTCGGACGAACACCAGTCCACCTTTTCTGATAAACACCTTTGGCTGGGGAGTTGATGTTAGGTAGCTTGCAAGTAGTTAGAGAAGCCGGCTCTAACAACAAACCACAACACAAGACTACCATTTTATGACCAAACGCCCCCGGTATAAACAAAAAAGAAGATCTGAGTCACCGGTGGCTGACACCTCAGCACTAAAAGCCACACCTAAAACAACAACACACAAGACAGAGACTCCGAGCATACCAGAGTACGCAATGAGCCAAGGAAACAAACGACAACTAATCACGGGGCGGGAGAGAAGGTGAACAGAGTGAAGACAGAAGGCAAACACGGAGGGGAAGAGAGCACTAATCTCTTACGCCACCACAGGAGGAGAGCCGCCGCATGCCGGAGAAGCTACGGTTGTAATACCAAGAAACTACCCACCACTTGCCTCTGAAGAATCTTACCGCTGCTTGAAACGGGACAAGCAGAAGCGCCATCGCTAATGGAGCTTAAGAAGAACTTCCGAGAAACACCTTAAGGAGCCTCACACAAACTCAGATTGCCGTCCTCAAACAAACCGAAGGGGGTGAGAGCACCGGGAGGGAGTAATCGCCAAGATTCACAGAAGATTCGAGACAAGCCGAGGCCAATTCTCCACAAATCGGAGCCACCGTTAAAATCGCCATCAAACTCTGAAACCTAATCTCGTCAGATCGCCTACCGGAAAAAAGCCAGCTGCATAAAGGAAACTTTGGGAGCCCTCTCACGGTCACGGCGAGGAGCGCCGGTGACCGGAGAGGCAATATACGAAGCGGATCTAAGCTGTCTTCAAGAGCGGCTGAAGGAGGAGGAAAGTCGCACACGAGTTAAGAACACGCGCCCGACTTCTTGTGCCACTATGTTGTATCTCGGCATTACCAAGCAACTCCTAATAGATTACCAATATAATTCCTGGCTTTGTTTCTGTGTGCCCAAATTGCTCTATATATCCAAACTTCCGTATACATATAATACTAGATATGAAAATTTAAGTCCATATAATTAACATGACACAATGCCACTAGCTCGATAAACATTGCCTGATCCACTGATCTGGAATTAACAAATAACAATCATTAGAGATGTATTGTCTGTTTACTTATCAACTATACATATATACTTTCTTAATAAAAATCTACACATACTTAATTTTGTATACGGACACGTGTAGTAGTCTATATAGATGGGTCTCTGTGGGTACAAAATTGTTTTTATATATACAGTATGTGCTATTTGTATAGTACATGAGGTAAACTGTGATGTGTGAATATTACTTACTGTGATCGTACGTATTAACTACAATGTCTAATGTTTGACGACTAATTATTTAACCATTGTATTAAGATAATGCAAGTTACCTTTTCGGGAAACTAAGCCTGTCCGTACTAGCTCTGGTATGGCTTGGATCAAACGGTAAGCAGCAAACATAACCGGCCAGAATCCGGCAACCGGAACTCCACACCGATCAGCCACTCTTACAGCCCATGAAGCCAACAAATCAACCACAACACAAGCCACACCCAAATCTTCTTCTAGTAGGAGCCGTTCGAGCTGAGACGGCATGATGTTCTCCATCGAGTTCTCTATCGAAAAGAAGTCCGAGGGAAGTGCGTCCGGACGATCTTGACCGTCATATAAGGCCACAAAAGTGATCCCAAGATCCTCGTTAGTAGTTGAGATCCGACGGTGGATAGACTCCGGAGTCATAACGACAGGGGCGAATCCACGGCTGAGGAAAGCCGATGCGAGGTGGAGCATCGGAGTGACATGGCCTTGCGCCGGATAAGGGATAAATAATATCTTAGGCATTTGTGTTACTTTCATATCGTCTTTGTTTTCCTCTTCCTATATTTTTGAGTTTTGGTTATTGATAGTTTGCTTATGCTATAATTCGGGTTATTATAACAAGGAAGATGAATTGGTAGGAGACTATTATCATTTTTTTATATGCATACCATGCATGTGCTATATTGATCGACTCTGCCAATCCGTACATGCATATGTAAATATATATATATATATATATATATATATGACTTTCCGAAATGAAGGTTTATTCCCATAGTTTTAGAATATAATATGCATGTCCATACTTAGAAAAGAGGATTCAATGACAATAATATCGTAAGGAAACTGCTTTCTCATTTATCTAATACATTTGTTAAGCCGTTACTTGTGCAGTGTTCATTCTATAATTAAATAAAGAATATCCTATCGAAAAAGTTTTGAGAATGGACCACATATCTACTATATCTACATGCGCACACACACACATTGATAATGTGAGCTGGTAATTTGCTGTTATACGATACGGTGGCTGCTTTTAAAAAGAAAATTTTCTTGTATCAAATGTTAATCATGCACTAAATCGAATATAAAACATTAAGTAAACGTCAATAGTCGCATGAAGTCAATGACTCGATCGTGGGTCAATAATCCTCGAAAACTAGTTAGGCAATTAGTAGAGGACATGTTAGTACCAGCGATCCGAAATTAAAAGATTCCAAACTATAAGTCGGATCTCGCTAATAAGTTTAGCTTATAGTATTCACATTTATACTAAAACACACAAAACTTTGTGATACATGTCTGAATTGAATTCGGGCAAAACCTAGAAAAATCTTATAAACATAATAAAAATGAAACGGATATGTATTGAGGCGAATACATTTTTTTGCCTCTAGCTAGGGTTTACTTTCCATTTATTAATCTTCTTAATAACGAATTACAAACTCTTAGACACTTCAGTATAGATTTTAAAACACTATACTACAAGGAGAAGAAATCTTGAAATATTTTGAACCTAGTGGTAGGTTTCGCTCCCTGTACTCTCGAAAGCTAATCTTAGCCGTACATATACGATCTAATTCTTTATGTTGGATCCTATTCTAGACTGAATCTGCTCAGGGTCCCTTAAACTAATTACAGTTACATGTTTATATCAATATGAATAATGTGAGATATGTGGGTACACATTCAGGATTTGAACTAGTATACCATAATCTATACTATTAATTGGGGAGTACAAAAGCAGAAAAAAAAAAACTTTAGAAAAAATTTCGTATATTGCCCCTACGGATTAAGCAAGGAAGAATAGAAATTTTTTTTTAAGGGCAACAAAGTTATTATATTTGAAGATGGGACGCGAATCCTAAGTGTTTGGCCATAACCTTATTCGGATCTTAGATATATTAGAAGTGTATCCAAACACTCTCTTCTTCTTAAACCTATAGGAGAAATCAAATCCAAACGCATAATATTCAATACCTACCATATAAATTCTGTTACTAATTTAAACATTTCAAAAAATCAGCGATTATATACAAAACAGTTTTAGACAACTTACCATACATAATAAACGGCAGCATTTTAAATAATTACCATTTTTGTTCGTCATTTAATCTGATAAAGATCAGCCAATCTTAACAATACCGATTTCTACACCTTACATTCTAAAATCAAAACTAAATATTCGTATTCTTTAATTTTTAGCAACTATCCCTGATCTTTAGTAGAGAAAATAATTAACGTATCTTATCACTAATATCTAATAAGCATATTCTAGAATTTATCATTTCCCGAAACCGTCTCTATTAGTCATATAAATACAAACTTCAATGAACAAACTTAATACTCAATATTTTAGATCTATCAGCCAATTTTGTCACCAAGGCTGCTAATCGTGGATGAAGAAAGCTCGCTAACATCAAGCCTTTCAAAACGAGTTGGAAAAGTAAAGGTGAAATCGTCGATAGTGTACAAGGAACAACATAGATGGGAGGGACTAAATTATTGTTTTCTTATTTGTTTGTATCTTATAGGATCCACTACAGAATCAAACTTGCCAAAAAGAACGGTTTTGAAGGATGTTACAAACATACCTGGTCTTGCCAAACATGGTCGAGAAGCACCATCGATCAAGAGAAAGCAATTACAAGGAACTGAAAACAATGGGATCTTCCTTAAACAACAAATAAGGTGATAGTTAGTTATGGCATTACCAAGTTATTTGATCTATATTGTAATCATCAAAGTAACACATATTTGTTGATATAATGAAGCAGGATCTGCTGCAAATCCAGCTTAACATCTTTACAAGAATCAAGGGATGTTAGCTTTGTGCTTGCTCATCCAGTAATCCGACTAAACGAAGACAAACTCATGGAATCTCTACGCAATTTAGTCCTCCAGCTATTAATAGCAAGCAAGGTAATAAGGATGTGAATAGATATTGAGTAACTGCTGAATACTATCTATACATTATTGTGTGTCTATAGTCATCTAATCATGCATTAGAACTAATATTAAGTCGATTCTCAGGTGTAGCTTCAATGTAAAATCTTTTATACAACATATAAACAATACAACAATCCGAATATTATTACTTAAGTCATAGCTATTTTAACTAATAACAACCATTACAATAAGATCTTATGACAACTTTTAAAAATGAACTCAATTCGAAGAGTTACTGAAAGACAATTTACCTTGCTTTTTTTTTTTTTTTTTTTTTTTTTGTAATTGAAGGATCAGAGAGGCCTCCAAATATTGTACGCATGCTAGAGGATGACAAGACGAAGCAGTGGATCAAAAGAGAGGTCATTTTTGTATAGCCATCGACAAAGCGGATCAGATCAAGAACCTGAAGCTGGATTGTAAAGGAGTAAGCAGCGCGAGAAGAAGCTAACTACAGTGCATGTCGATTTGAATTCTCTAGAGATGAGGCAAGGGTAACTTGGCCGTCTTCCGAAGTGAAGTCGCCGGAGAGGAGAGACGATACGAGATTGTTTCTTGGGGACTGAATCCCACCAGGAATGCATCGGATCTCGAATCAGTAATGGAGGAGATTCCTGAGATGGCGGCGACAATAATGGTAGGTGTCGTGGTGGATTTATAATGGTGAGGAGTAGACGATGAGATCGTTGAGGACAGAGAAGGTGAGCCGCCGAGAGGTTTGACAGAGGAGAAGTCCATGAGAATTGAGAAGGTGAAGAGACTGATAAGAAGAAGATGGACAAGACCATCGTGAATCCGTGATTAACGAAGAAGAAAGTAGTAGTAGAAGAACAGCTACAAGGAGAGGAAATGTGACTTAACACGAAAAAAGCTTTTGGGCCAGTATGCAAAACAGGCCAACATAAATGGTTTTCGTCATTTGTGTTTTAAGTTAAGGTTCAAACAATTATTGAGTAATTAATCCATTCTATTTTTACTATTAAACTTTTATATATAACTTTATGTATTTTATAATTTTTCAAATATTTTCATAACCTAAAGTGTCTATGTTATTTTATGATACATATCTTATTTTCAAATATTCAATATGAAAACGAGTTAAATTCATGATTATAAAATTGTTTCGTTTTTCTGGTGGTAAAAAAAATGGTTTAGGATATGTGAGGTCATCAGTTTGATTTGCCTCGCCTGGACGTCAAGTTAAATTTATGATTTTTTTTTATCAGATTTGATTTTATAACACAAATGATTTTTATATTTTAAAAAATTGTGTATCTGAAATTTAATTTTTTTCCTTAGTACTAATTTTAATTTTTTATGAGATAATATTTTATTATCGTAATCAATCATATATAATTTTTATCAAAATATATCAAATAAACTCACGCTAAAACTAGTTAAAAATACAAAGTTTAACAATTGATTCGCTGGATTAAGAGATCGAACGCCGTTGAAGAAGGAGATCTACAACAGGGGATCAAGTGTTATCACTATTGCAACTTGCAGTCCTGAAATCTTTAAAGATCCCCACGCGGTTTCATATGTTTTAAAAGACCGACCCATCTCGATTCATATGTATATTCGACAGATAAAAACCATTATTATATGTGAACTAATGTTTGGCGTATATATGCAGATGTTAAAAATAAAACTTATGTTTTCCATCCGTTAATGCTTTGTATCTGAATATAATTCATTTTCATATGAACGAATCAAAGAGTTAGGTAAGTATTGCCAAACCAATACGTGTTAAAAGACAGTCCGAGATTGGAACGTTTTGAAAGGCATTACGCATGGGAATTTTTTATAACATTTTGTCCTTAGTAAAAAAGCTCTATATTTCGTCCACTAGTCTTTTGTTGGAAAAGTTTAACATTTCCCAAACTATAATCAGGCTGTTAGAAAAGTTTAATTTTTAGCACAAATTTACCATCTATTTAATTACCCATTTATTTCTGTTTTTGGATCATTGTGCATATTGTATAGTTTTATATACGATAATCGATGTCTTAAGATACTTAAACGTATCCCATTATGTACATTAACTAGATTAAGACCGTGATAGAGCACAAGTTGAAATTCTTTTTATTTATATTAGAATTTTTATATAAAATAAAATTTATGTGATTGTTTTTTTGAAAACATTTGAATAAAAACACTATGCAATAAAATCACATGCTAAATATGATTGACTTGAAAAAGACACTTATTTTGTAAGTTTTATATTTTTAACGATTTTAGATAAGTACTCGTGCTATAACACTAGACAAATTTTATTTTATACAAAATTTTGTATAAAAAAATAAAAATTTAATATGTTGTATTAGGTTATATATGTGAAGTTATTTCAACAATGTATATCTACATCATGACTTGAATGTCATTATAAGACATTTTATAAATTTGGTTTTTTAAAAATGAGTTATTATATTATGAGTAATTTAATATATTGTTATACTTTTTGTTTTAATATACTTGGTTTCTTGAAATTCTTTCATATTATAGTGACATATTATTGACATTTCTATAACAAATAAATTTAGAGTGTTTACGGTTTCTAACTTTTATATCAAGTTTCAATATATTAAAAATATTTCAAAATAAATTATTTAAAGTTTATTATATTATATAAAATTATAAAATTCAACAAAACTTATGAAATTGAATTTAAATATTCAAATTTTGATCTGTTACTCAGTAAAAAAATAATAATTCAATAGATATTATTTTTAAAAATAATATTACTGAATCTTGAATATGTTATAGATTGAACAATTTATATTTGTTTTTAAAAATTCAACTTATGGTATATTCGGAAATAAATCTATTTTTAATTATAATAAATAATATGATAATTTATTTGTTTCACAAAATAGACTCATATATAAAAATGAGAGGTGAATTATAATGATAATTAACAAATTAATATGTTAAGTTAGATATCAAAAGATTTTATTTGATGAATAATTTAATAAAGAAAATTAATATGGTAAGTTAGATGATATGATTCTTTAGAATATTCTCTTTCAGATTTTCGGTATAACATATTTGTAACTAATTAATCTATCGTTAATGTATAACTTATTTGTAACCAACTTATTAAAACTATATAGTCTACAAAACAATGTTGTGTATTTCCGTTTTATTATAAAGGGGATAATAAAATACGGTGAGAGATAAATTAAGTAGTAATTTTTTTTTTTTGAGTATTTTCTTTGATTGATTTGGTTTCATGTGAATAAGCAAGAATATTACTTTTGGTAAACAGAATACTGTGTCTGAAAATTGACCCCAAAGATAATTCAAACAGAAAACATTTTTTAGATAAAACAAAAATCATGTGATATTTTGGATATATAATTGGCATATAATTAGTGAGAAGCAAGAAAGTCACAGAATAATGTTTCAACTTTCAAATCCACCATAAATAACTAAGGGTAACGCGTATGTTTAAATACATTTTCTTCTTTTATAATAAATTTTGGAATAGATTCGAACCACTTTAGTTAATAGAACGGAAAGAAACTTGAAACCAGTGTTACATATATATAAATCAATTATCACGGCACCCAAAATGTCAAGAAAATGCGAATATAGTGTTTCAGTGGTCCAATCCTATATAAACTTCTACGCGTTATCTATCCCTCTTAAAACGAATTTAGGTGTTGCTAAGGGTACTTAAACCGTGCATATAAAACATAATAAACTATTGGATAAATTTGAGATTATAATAATTAATTTTGATATTATATTTCAAAATATAAAATCATTTTCTTATCAAATAAATCAAACTGAAACATACACTTTGATTACTATATGATTTAAACGATTTATATAGTTGATAACACTTCGGTTTTAATTTGTGGTTAAGGAGAATCTTGTATTTTTATCCGTTTGTGTGGTTTTCTTGTCTTAGATTTGTTTTAATTTATCAAAGGTTTATGTTTTGTTTGTCTTAAATTTGGAGTTCTAGATCTTGATCCGGAAAATAATTGATTGGATGTAGTGTATTTCACATGCTCGGGTTTTTCCCCTTTGTTTTCACCTCTTTTGGTCTTAGTTTTCGGGAGTGAGTTTGTACTCGCCGGCTTAATCCTCTGGAAGGATTGATATTCTTGTCGGCCTTTGTAATTTCTTTCTTGGTGGAATATCAATGAAATCTTCAGACAAAAAAAAAAGATAACACTTGGGCAAGTGGCTCTGCCAACTCGAGAGGTAAGAGGTTGCTCGACAAAGAAAGAAACTATTTAAAGAAATGGTTTGCGCCATCCTAATTAACTAGTAACTAATATAGTTCTAATACACAATTATTTAGAGGACTTAAAGCATAAAAAACTTAATAAGAAAGTTTAGCTATATATATGTAGTATATATATGATATCTCAACCAACCCATGACGAATGCTAATTAATATATTAATATGCTCAAATTTACCCTAGAGCTACTCTCTCAAATTAAGAGATCATTGTAGTATTTAAGGATCATATCCATAAGGACTCTAGATCACACAATAGATTTATTAATCTTTCAATTAAGCTAAACAGAAATAAATTGTATTAAAATCAAAAGAGCAAGAAAAGCAATAAAAAGAAGAGTTAATTCAATAAAAGAGAAGATAAATTCAGGGAAATTCTCAGGAAATTCATAAAAATCAGTTAAAATAATTGTTAGGATTTATTTAGAACAATTCTAGAACTCAAATCACAAAGGTAAAATTAACTAGCTCTCACTGCAAAAATTATCTAAGTCTAAAAACTAGAATTCCAAATCTCTTTGCAAATCCTAATGATTAAACTAGCATTAAATTCAGGTTTGATAAGTTTACAAAATCCCTAAATCAAATATCTTTGTAAATAGGTATTTTGCTCATCTAAGATTATTTCAGGAAATTAATAACACTCTCATGTCTATCAATTAACCTAAGATCAGATTCTAGGTTGCTCTCGCTACTCTAGAATACATAATAAACCAATCTAGATAAAGAATTCTATAGATATTAACCTAACAATCTGATAACCTAACAATCCATGAATTCCTTTGAAAACCCTAAACCTAACAAGAGATCTACTCAGACATGATCAATGAAACACAAATCATATTCTGAATAAATTGCATTAAAAGATTAAAAGAAGTAGAATGAGTTCTGAATATTCTCTAGAATGAGTCTTGATTCTTCTCTCCAAAAACTCTCTAAAATCTCTCAAGGTCTTCTTTCAAAAGTTGCAGAGAAAAATAAAGTTTAGGTCTAAACAATGACCATAAAAATTCTATTTATATTCCTAAAACACGTCCAGGGACTAATGATACAAATATGAAAAACTTTGGGGCAGCTTTGTAAATCTTCAAAACAAACTTGTGGAAAAACTTCCGATTTGTGTTTTGGCTCTGCATCGATCGACACTATTGCTGCATCGGTCGATGCATCCTCTGAATTCGTCTCCCAACTTCACAACTTAGTTTTAATGCTTGATTGTGCTCCAAATCCTCCTATTTAGCTCCATTATGGTTCTATCCATGCTAAATCTTATAAAGACTCAAAAGACTCTAAAAATACCAAAAAGATTCTATAAATAATACTTATATCATGGCTAAAAACACCTAAAAACCATGATATATCATATATGATATTACGAAATCGAAATTGAGCTCTAGTAGCAATGTAGCATTGAAGATTATAATAATATGGTGAATAGAACTTAACCTTATAAGTGAAACTGTTTTTTTTTCAGTACTAAGAAAATTCAAATAGTTGACGCGTAACTTTAAGGACCATTACAAAATATGATATACGAGTTAGATGTTTATTGTTCATACACAACGTGTGTATTTGGATGTCAAAGACATAAACTATTGAATTATTTGTTTTATTTAGAGAATTATTAACATTTGATGAAAGTATCAAGTACATATATATTTTTTTAAAAATAATATTAAATTATATTCAAAAGTAAAAATACTATTTTATAATTGGTGCATCATTCTTTTAAAAGGCTCAAATAGAGTTTATAGAAAGAAAAAAACTTTAAAATCTAGTACCTAGCCAAATAAGTAGACCATTTTCATAACGTCTATCTCTCTTGAGCGACCAATATAATTGCCAGGAGTTGGTCCCTCCCTCATATGTTTGCCAGGAGATCAAGTACATATATTTTGCATTACGTTGATCTTTCACTCAAAATATGATAACAGTATAACACTATACTATTTATTTCATATATACGTATGCAAGCATATAAAATTGTAGCTATTTGCATGCACAATCATAATGCTGAAAAGAAAAGATATACAATCAGAAATATCCACAGATTAAATAATCATAATTAAACGAAATTAGTGGTGGGCATTCGGGTATCGGTTCAGATTCGGTTCGGGTAATTTGGGTTTCGGGTAATTCGGGTTTATAATTTATAGAATCATATAGGTATTATAGAAATTTCGGTTCGGATTTTTTCGGGTTCGGATCGGTTTGAATATTTTTTTGGAATACCGAAATATATCTGATATGTTTTGGATTCGGTTCGGTATAAGTATTTTTTACCCATTTAGAACCAAAATACCCATATATAGCTAAAATACCTTATATATAAATTGAATAACTATATCAAATTTCATGAAGTTATAACTTAAAAAATCATACCAAAATAACTAAACTAATTCTATATATAGTCTAAAGAATCAATCGATGAACTAAAGTACCAAACACTCGTGGTTAAATGCATCAAACTCTTGTTGTTAACTCTATATACAATATAAGTGTCAATTGATGAACTAAATTCACTAAGCAATGAGATTATCTTTGAATGAGTTTTTAACGTCTCTGAAAGAGGAGATTCAGGAGAAGAAGCGAAAAAATTTAAAGAATCCAGATTCAAATTGTGGATTAGGGTTATATAATTTATATAAAAAAACAAATCTTTCGCAGGTGGAGAGTGGAGACGAACTGATAAATACAATTCTTCTTCTTCTATGCAATCTCAACTGATAAACACACATAAGGATTACATATGTGAAATGATAAACAACATAGGTTCGGATATACATGGGTACTAATTGGATATCGGTTCGGATCGGATAATACCCGATACCCAAAATTATTTACAATTAAGATCCAACTAACCCGATCCGAACCGGAGTTTTTCGGTTCGGTTCCAATACGGATATTTCGGGTCGGGTATTTTGTCCAGACCTAAACGAAACTAACTATTTGGATTATACTTCAAACTTTGAAAAAAAAATCATAATATATATATATATATAAACTAAATTATCATAAGGGGTTCTATAAAGTAAGTACCATGATAAAAGTTTCATATATAGCGTACTTAGTTGAATCCAACCACTCCAATAATCCTAAGAAGTCAATACCTGCTTTTGTCGTCCGCATCTTCATAACCTCTATCTATATATCCATCACCAAACCTCTCTAATTATTTTTATAAAAGAACTTTCATAATATTCGTCTTCTTTAAATCGTAACCACAACACTCTCATCTTCATAATCCTCAGCTCCTCACTTGTCATTAAATCAAAATGAATCAGTCCGAGCAGAATCACTTTTCCGGTAATTCTTTCAGTTATTCTTTTAAATCAAACTCGCTGCGATTATATTCTAAACATTTGAATGATAATTTTAATAAATCTTTTTTGGTCACAGTGGAAAAGCCTTCACAAACTTCGTTGGGGGCGTACACAAGTACACCGCCGATTGGTTACCCGACCAGAGATGCGATAGTTGGTGATCCTCCGGCCGTCGCTGTGGAGACTAAGTCTAAGGGCGATGGATTTTGGAAAGGATGGTATATTTTTTTCTTTCATATTTACGTACTTTAGATATAGATCATGGTTCTAACTTCTAACTGTGTATATGTTTTTGAAAGATATAGGTTTCATGTTACAATATTTTTCTTCAATTTTTACGTACTCTCTTCTATATGTTTTTTTTTTATGGATTGTTTTAATTCGACTCGAACTATTGGTTCGAAATGGATTTTTTGGTATAATATGAAAATCTGTCAAATCAAGTTCTTGGAGAAACGGGTCAACATTTTATTGTTAATATTTGTTTTTTTCAACATTTTAGTTGGGATAAATTTTAAAATTTGGTGTGTGTTTTTTGACAACTAGTTCTTTCTTGCAAATTTTGTTTCGGTTTTAAATTCACCCTCAGACTTACATTTTTTCCCTTCATTGACAAATAGAAAAAATTAATCCAACTTCAGAGTTCTAAGCTAAGAATTTGTTTTTCCAACTGAACAACTAAAAGAATTTATATTATGGAATTTTACGTACGTTGCTAATTTTTTTTTTAACTTCTATATTTAAAGTATTTTTTTTCAGGAATTGTTACTATTATAAATATTGTAAAGCCATATCCCTTACATAAAATTGGCACTAACAGTTAATATATGTGGGCTTGTCTATTGGCAGTTGTGCTGCCATATGCTGCTGTTGTGTCCTGGACGCATGCTTTTGATGATCAGACTTCGGAATTGACGCTTTCATGAAAATTATTATTGCTGTAATAAAAAACAATTTGATGCTAGTTATGTTACGTACTCTCTGTATGGAATATATTCTGTGGATGGTTGTTATGTTTTATATTAAGTGATTATATATATTGCAGTGAATTGGTTTGTCGAATAGAACGTTTTTTTATATCAAACCTCCAATAAATCGTTTAAACCAAAAAAAGAAAAGAAAAAATCCATCGATGATCGAATCATCAGTTAGTAACGAAATGTTGTGTTTCAGTTCCTCACGCAATTGGTAGATGTGATTGCCTGGGTAACCCAAACAGAATAACTAGGTGGGCTATGTCTTATCTTTCTTTCATGACCAATCAAATTAAGAATTAGTGGGAAATTAAAATATTTCCCCTTTATTCCATAGAAAAGCCCAATATATGCTACTTGTTATGTTCCAAATCATGCGTGAATTATTCATGTGAATATATCAAACGAGATATGTCAACGGGATACTTTGTTATATATATAGTAACTCATGAATCATGATAATATAAGCTGAATGATAAAATGTTATTTTTATGGATCGAGTGTGGAAGTTAGACAAACTGTTGGTGCGGAAATTGGCATCCCCAACATACCGGTCTAAACCAACAATGAAACTGGATATCTAAATTGGGAGTTCGGCTTTGAGATGGATTCGGTTTATGAATGAAGGCCCAATAGTATCGACAAGCCCATCTCCGAAGCGAAAGGCCGACTTCCCAGATCGCACGACGGCCGACCTAGCATGCATTGAGAAACTTTCCCAATCCTGATGCAATCGGTTATGAAAGTGAATATATTTTGTAATCTAAGGCAAAGTATAAATAGAGGGATCTTCCCCCATTGTAAATCATCCCACAATTAATATAAAAGCCCTAAATTCATCTTTGTTCTTGAGCAAACCCTACCTTGTTCTTTAAGTGATTAAATCCCTCTTTTAAATTTCTTGTTTAAATCCGATTCTTTGAGAGAAAGCTTTATTGAATTTGTTTCCCCATCTAAACAAATTCATTGTGTGAAACTCAGTTTCTACACAAACATTGAGTTCAATTTCAAAGAAAGTGTCCTTTATTTGGGAGGTTAAAAAGTATCTAGTAATAAAGTATTGGCTAAATCAAAATTATTGTATGTTAACACTTTACGTTCGATATATATACATGCATGATTTAGAACATATGTATACTTATAAGATTCAAATAAGATGTCAAAAACCTTATTTGGGAGGTTAAAACACACAGACGTAAACCTGGGAAAAGCATCGGCTTTGTAGTGTTCTAAATCTCACAATTTTGTTTTTCTTTACTATGAATTTATACTATAATATTCAAATAAGATACAAAGAAGTTTAGTCCGAAATTTTAGAGAGTCTGATACTTTTCTTCGATATCAAATGTCTAAAAGAGGGACCTAAAAAAAATACAAAATACAAGCAAAAATTAAAATACATGAACCAAAAAAAACTGCAATATCATTCAAGATATACAAATGAATTTTCTGTTATTCTTCGCTCAACATCTACTCTTCAGTAACCAAAGTTTTGGTAGTACACATATGTTACAGGCCATAATATATAGTAAAATCGACCTCTACAAGACTACAAGATCTACTTAAGTACTTAATTAACCCAATTTGGCACTAAGGAAAACAACTCCTAACTTAGGAGTATTACTAACTTATGAGCATAATTTGTAAGGAAAGAGCCCTGTCTGCCATCGCATTAATTACTCTCTTTAGAAAGAAATTGAGCTTAAACTTGAAAAATACAAACGACCCTCTCTCTCGAGTCATATTCAACAAAAAAAATTCCCCTTGATATGTATAAGAACCATAGTAAATAAAAGGAAACGTACTCCCTTCTCACTCTCTTTCAAAAGAGGTTATTTACAAAGAGTCTAAAAGAATACAAAAAAAAAAACACCGAGTGTACTTTAAGAGGTGCTAACTAAAAGACAGATCCATGAACAAAATAATTGAGATTACGTCATATATGTGTACGTCATGTACGTGACGAAAGCCATCTCTCCATTCAACCATTTGGATGTGATTCACCATGCATGTTGCTTCAGAGAAATGACTCCAGAGAGACAAGATCGTCTTTTTTGCGATATGTGTGGGCCTGTGTGTGGCAAGTTGACGGTAGGATTTATGAGGTTGAACATGCTTCTGTCCATTTCTCACTTTCATCTCAACCATCGGTTTCGCTTTCCTCGGCTAATAAGGTAGGTCTGCCCTTGAGACTTCAGTTGTCCGTGAGATAGATGTTTTTTTTGTTCAATATTGACTTTTCTTTCTTTCATTTCGAGGATATTTTTGTATAAAAAAATCTTAATATTCAACTTCCTTAAATTTAGAACCACAACACTCACTTCACTTCATAATTCTCACTTCATTGCTCCTTCAACTCCTCAAATCAGAATGAATCAATCTGAGCAGAATTCCTTATCAGGTAACTCATTATTTTCTAAAGTCATGATCATGTCCGAGGACATATAATCTTTTTTGGCCACATATAAATATAACCATGGACAAATTATTCTATACACATCAATTAGATAACTAATTAATCTTTCCGGGCACAGTGGAAAAACCTTCACAGGCTTCATCAGATCCCTACACACCGCCGCCGCCAATTGGTTATCCGACTAGAGATGCCATGGTGGGTGATCCTCCGGCAGCAGCAGTGGAGACAAAGTCCAAGGACGTCGATGAATCATACGAAAAATTAGAGTACATATTTATTTCTTTTCTAATTATCCGTTAATCATTTTCAAGATATTCACGCGGCGTTCAATTTTTTTTTTTTTTTTTTAATGCTATGTCTGTGTACACTATTGGCAGATGCTGTCAGAAATGTCTCTGTGGTTGCCTTGAAGTCTTACAGAAAGTACTTTCATCGTGACACTAAATTTAGCATGAGCATGAGACTTCTGATGAGACTGAAGTCGTTGACCGAACCAGAAAAAACATCACGTAATGGAAGATCCATTGATATATGTTTTATATATATATTTAATCCGTATGTAAGGATCCTCACGTTGCATTTTTTTTAAAATTGATTTGCTTCATTGTTTGAAAGGGATCCATGATCCCATTTGCTTTGTGTATTTTGTTTCTATATAAATCAAAGAAAAAAAAGAAAAGAAAAAAACCTAGTCATAAGTCGTAACTAATGCTCCATCAACGTCAGACGGCTTCCCCTGTTATAGTGAATTCTTACGGTTTTGCTTCCGATCAACATTGAATGACCCTTGCATGGGACTCATTAACTTCGGAATTAACGATTTCATACAAACTATTACTATAAGAAGTAATTTTTTTTGACGATAGTGATAGAAATAGTGATCAGGATGGCTGTGTTTCACTTTACAGTTTTTCTAAGTGATCATATATATCTTATATAATACATCTGACTTCTTATATAGCTGACACATGTCCTCATTCTCAATTTAATTCAAAATTATGGGTTAAAGAAACGTAAATAGATTCATCTCAATTCCCTAGCCAACAAAACATACACTTATTTCAATTTTATTTCAAAACTATGGAGCAGAGAAACCAAAAAATAGGCCCGTTCCCTAGCCAACATAACTAATTAAAAAGTTAAATATAATTTCTTTCTTGTCCACGCCTCTCTGCCTCTACGAACTTGACATCATTTCGTAGCATCAACTACATAATCTGAGAAGATATTAATGTTTTACTTATGGTTGGTTGTCCCTCATTTCTCACATCATCATCAATTCTATCATCTGCTTTATTCCTTTTTGATGACCTAATTGGTTAAAAATCACATTATTTATTATATAAACACTCAGATTTATTTTCCTCTACCAAATTTTTAATTATTTTTGGTTGGTATTAATTAATATTATTTCATAGCAAGAATCTATATATTTTACTTTGGTAAAAACAAAAAAATCGTTTTACAAGAATATATTTTGTCTAATTTAATTTATACGATTTGTAAATTCCTCACTAATGTTCCTTTAAATTTCTTTACTCTTCGTCTACCAAATCTTTAATTATTTTTGGTTTTTTTTATTTAGTATTATTTCATAGCAAAAATCTCTATAGTTTACTTTTGTTAAAGAAAATCTAATCTATTTTACAAAATCTATATAGTTTAATTTTATTAGATAAGTACTCAGATTTATCTTCCTCTACCAAATCTTTAATTATTTTTGGATTGTATTAATTAATATTATTTCATAGCAAGAATCAATATATTTTACTTTGGTAAAAAAAATCGTTTTACAAGAATATATTTCATCTAATTTAATTTATACGATTTGTAAATTCCTCACTAATGTTCCTTTAAATTTCTTTACTCTTTGTCTATCAAATCTTTAATTATTTTTGATTTTTAAATTTAGTATTATTTCATAGCAAAAATCTCTATAGTTTTTACAAAAATATATTTATTCTATTTTGTTTTTACGATATATAAATTTGTCACTTATTTTTTTATCGCAACCGAAACTTTATTACTTAACTATTTTTATCGGTTTCACATGTCAATATTTAATATATATTAAACTATAATAAAATAGAGTTGAGAGAAATTGTCATTTGGCACCCGTCTATTTTTTTAAACATGTGTTATTTTTTCAATTTTAATGAAATAAAAATACACATTATTGCTAATCTAAAACTAAATTGTCTACACATATTTTTTTTAATTTGGGACATTTTATTTGTTCAGTTTCTTTAGATTACATTAATTCTCTCAATCAATTACATTTATGACATTATGGGTGGACGTTTTCTTTTGTTCAAATTGTTCACGTTGCAATGATGCATATGACCAAATTAATTACAATTAATATGCATTATAACTGTATTTATTGCCATGAATGTGATTACTCAGAATAATGTGTCAATGAAATTCCTTTCAAACTTCAAACAATGTTTAGTGTATTATATAAGATCCAATGCTCACATGGCTAATAATGAAGAAAACAATCACTCACTATATATCTTTCTTTTCCCATCATTTCCCATCATTTCCCATGGTATTTTTTAAAAATATTTTTTCTTATGAAGTTTTTTTTGAAAAAGCATGATGTCTTGCAGTATGATGATTAACAGTGTAACATCTGCGAACCGAAATCCCGGTTTAGGGGATTGCATCGGTCGATGCATATAGTGCATTGGTCGATGCAGGTTAAGTTTTCTGCGGACGAGTTAAGTTAAACGCTGCGTCTTGGGTTAGGGAAAACCTTTAAGTCGTGTTTTGTCTCATTCGACAAGTTCAGCCGTTTTGGGGAGAAAAACCAGAGAGGAAAGAGGTCTTATCAGTTCTTAAGCGTTTTTGGGAGATTCTTGGAAGTTTGTGGCGTTTTCCTGTGAGATCTGAGGCTTAGATCGTGGTAGGAACTTCCTAGGAGCGTTTTCTTCCTGTGTTTGGGTCGGATTTCTTCTGTGGCAAAGGTAAGTGCATGACCATGGCTTATCTAAGCTGGAGATATCTCTGATTTGTTTGTTATGTGTGGTTAGGCTTGTTAGTTTGTTTTTTGGGACGCTGGGAAGCTTTCTTGTGGCTTGGGATTGAGTTTTGTAGTTGTATAAACGAAGATCCAGCGAGAAGCTTTGGAGGAAAACCATGCTCGGCATTGCATCGGTCGATGCACTTGGTGCGTCGGTCGATGCAAATGCGAGGACGGCGCGTAAAATCTAGGGTTTTCGTGCTATGTCGAGCATGCGTCGGTCAATGCAATGGGAGCATCGGTCGATGCAAGTTAGTCTTGCATCGGTCGATGCAGATCTTGCGTCGGTCGACGCAACCTCCAACTGGTGTCGGTCGATGCATGTTGGTGTTGGTCGATGCTGAGTCCTGGTTTGTTATTGTTGATTGTTTATTGATGGTTAGAGATGTCTCTATTTCTTGTGTGTATAGCCCAATAGATGGGAGGATTGCCTTACTGAGTGTTTATAAAATACTCATGCATTGCAATTTGTGTTTGTGGTGCAGGTAAAGGTAAAGTGTGATCGTGGAATCAGGACGATGAGGAGGAGGATGTTCTAGAGACTTGATTGATTGTGGTCTAGCTATTGTTAGGTTGCTAGTGTTGAGTTGATAGAACATTGTAGGATGTTGGAATTTGGTTATTGCATTGTTGGTTATTGGATTGTTATTGTTGGAATTCTTATTGGTTTAATGGAATTGTTTTTGTTATCCGCTGTTGTTGATTGTTGCTAGGTTGTTAGTGGGTATGGGACCACTAGTGAATTAATACTATAAAAAAAAACGGGAAGGGTTGTTACAAACAGATTAATTTCTCTAGGACTATTTGAAGAAATCGTTTACAAAGCCATGTCAATGTTTTTTTTTTTTTGGTATCAGAGCCTTGTCAATATATATTAGCCTCTTTCAAAGATTATGTTTTATGATAGTCATAATTTAAAGTTTTTGCATTGTTTTGTAATGTGATTTTTTTAACTTCCAAACTATAGTTGGAAGTCTTAAGTGATGAAGATGAGCCTAATGCTTGAGTCCTAAAGCGCAATCTCTTTGACTTTGAACATTCACTCTTAATATTATAGTTGTAAGTCCCTTAGATTTCTCCTCTTAAGTCCTCTAATCTACAACTACAATATATTTCTAGGTTTATGTTTTGTAAATTTGCTTTGTTTTTCATTTTTAAAAGTTCTTTATCCCCATTGCAAAAAAAAAATTTACTTTGCATATTGATAAAAAGATTGAGCCTAATTTTACCGTGTAATGCATATATACATGATCAAAAGATCATGTATTTCTTTATTGCCCCTTTGGAATCACTTCCCAAACTTTACAACATCCTTTCGCATTACACGGAAAAACTTTACAGAGACCTATTGTAAAATATTTAATTGTAACCTCAATACTTTCGTCATAGACATATGTCAATCATTAAAAGTGGTATAAATTATAGTAGATTAACCTGTACAAAAGCAAAACTACTTTTATATCGCATTGGTATTGTTTGAGTTGTCAATCATACCTCATGTCTATTTTCTTGTAACCCTTACTCCATCTGTCATTATGTCGTAAAAAGCTTACACCATTTCCAATGGTTATCTATATTTTTTAAGTTTGAATTTTATATTTTACATTCAGGGTATAATTTTTAAGAGATATGGTTTAGTATTTAGAGTATAAGATTAAAAGCAAAATGCTATTTTAGTATTTTTAGAATTTAGAAATGATTTGCTAAATTTAAAACCAAAACTTATTTTTATGCAATATGTGAATATTGTCCTTCTTTTAACACACTTTATAATTATAAACTTATAAATATATGTATTTAAATTTTTTTCAAAGCATATATAAATAATATCATGAACATTTCATATATAATTTAATGAAATTTTATTTTACATACAAAATATTTGATTTTATAACTCACGCATCGCGTGGGTAATTTTCTAGTATATATATATATATTTAAGTGAATCTAGGGATGTCAAAATGAGTCTATTTTTATGGATCAATTCAATCCTATCCAAACCATAAACTTATTGAGTTAGAAATTTGAGTCTTACTGAATTAATGGGTCGAAATGGTTTATGGATTTAATGGATTGGATGGAAATGATTTTGGTTAAAATAAATTGATGAGTTGACAATTTGGCACTAAGGAAAACAATTCCTAACTTAGGAGTATTACTAACTTATGAGCATAATTGGTAAGGAAAGAGGTAAAGAGCCCTGTCTGCCATCGCATTAATTACTCTTTTTAGAAAGAACTTGACCTTAAACTTGAAAAATACAAACGACCCTCTCTCTCGAGTCATATTCAACAAAAAAAATTTCCCTTGATATGTATATGAACCATAGCAAATAAAAGGAAACGTACTCCCTTCTCACTCTTATTCAAAAGAGGTTATCTACAAAGAGTCGAAAGGACTTGTCCAAAAAAAAAAAGAGTCTAAAGGAATACAAAAAAAAACACCGAGTGTACTTTAAGAGGTGCTAACTAAAAGAAAGATCCATGAACAAAAAATCGAGATTACGTCATATACGTGTACGTCATGTACGTGACGAAAGCCATCTTTGCATTAAACCATTTGGATGTGATTCACCATGCATGTTGCTTCACAGAAATGACTCGAGAGAGACAATTAGGGTCGTCTTTTTGCGATATGTGTAGGCCTGTGTGGCAAGTTGACGGTAGGATTTATGAGGTTGAACATGCTTCTGTCCATTTCTCACTTTCATCTCAACCATCGGTTTCGCTTTCATCGGCTAATAAGATAGGTCTGCCCTTGAGACTTAAGTTGTCCGTGAGTTAATTGTTTTTATTGTTCAATATTGTCTTTTCTTTCTTTAATTTCGAGGATATATATTATATATTAAGGGAGGAAATAAAATATAAACTAGTCAAATTAATGAAGAAAAGACTGATTAGGTTAAAATTATTTGATTTAGAGTTTGCTTAAGTAGACTTCTCTGTAAACTATTGGTGGTTGATTTTGTAATGTCATCAACTATTAATATTATGTTATTTTAATTTCACCGATAATTTAACCAAACCGATAGTTGAACTTAACTGAATGCATACCGATTCCTTGATTTTAACCTAACCGGATAATTTAACCATATATATACTTCTCTGCAAGTCAAACCTAGTTTTTTATGTGATCTCTCAGCCACCGCAGCCTGAGCAGACATTAATATCACAAAAAGACTAAAATCTGGGATATGATCTAACCTAATTTTTTTTCCATTTTCTCTCTAATCTTCAACATTCTTATTCCCCTTTCTCTTTGGATTTGTGTTCTTCCTCTCTTTTCTCTCTTCAAATATATCAGCCACTCTCGCTCCCTTCTCTCATCAACACCAATATTTGTTAGAACCTTAAGCTCTCGCATATGATGTCTCGTGAATCTCACAGTCATGGGACAAAACTTCGCCGCCGAGAAAGGAATTCCCCAAATTCGAAACCATACTTCTCCTCCGAAGAAATCCTCAAGGTACTGATGAAGATCTGTCTTAGCTCGAAACGACATCGTCGATGCGAGCACCCTCATGTTCCTCTGTTTCTTCTTCGTCTTCTTACTCCGATTCCTCCCGATCTGTGCATTTCTTTTAACTGTCATTTATTTGTTTTTGTTGGTGTTCTTTGAAAGGGATTTGAGAAACCAATATCGTTTAGGTTACTGGCGGCTAAAGTAATGGATATGGAGAAAGCAGGTACGATGTATTTCATCTCAAGCAGATATGACGATCCTTGTTAGATGTTCGTCCTTAGAAGGATACTCAAAAAAGGTGATAAATAGATCCATTATCTTGTTTTATTGTAATATATTTTTGTTAACTGATTGTGGTGTCGGATAATTTCTTTGTCTTCTAATTTTTTTTTCAAAGTTGTTGTTGTTGTTGTCGTTGTTGGTTTTGATTACAAGTACAATTTTTAAGGTTTAATTATTTTGTTAATCAGATCAAAGAAGGAGATCAAAGGTAGAGACCATATGTGTACAACTAATTCCATTGAATGACACCATTCCTTCACTTATGTCTGATTTTGATGTTATTATATGTTCCTTGTGTTCCTTTTACTTTGTAACCCTAGTACGACGTCTTCAGATCTGGAAGTGACAACAAAGGAATCTCCATTGAAGATCAATACGCCACCGATAAGCCTCCAAGGTCCAATCGAACCAGGCTTGAACCAAAATTTGAACAATTAGAGAAGTAAACCGGGTTTAGTCAGCTGGTACACCGTTATGACTTTTGTTTAGGCAGACGGAGTTAGAGGGGGAATCTTAACGCTTTTGTTTTTGCGGGGTTGTTTTGTAAACTTTAAGTTTTATTTGGGGGTTGGGGCAAAATATGTAAATACGGTTTAACAATTTATTTTCTCGGTTTATCGCATTAATTATGAAGTCTCTATCTCTCTCTTAACTTATGTTTTTCATAAACCACATCGATTTGAGTTTTTAACTCGGAAAGACCAAACAAAGAAATAACAAATATTTTTAATTTCTCTGTCAAACGATAAATTCGATGAATATTTTTTAAAGAAAATTCTGACCAAAAAGTATGATGTGCTTGCCATGTTCGGAGATTGCTTCAAAAGATTTTTGTATGTTTAAAAATAGTTTTTGACAGAATAATAACCTAAAGATGATTTAGATTATTAATGCATCTTTCGTGTGTTTGTGTTATTTTGTTGCAGGTTGAAGCAGATTACGTAATGATATCAAAGAAGTTTCAAGGTCCAACAGTGTGGAAAATTCACAAGTTTAAATACAAAAGTTGTTTGAACTTATTTTTAATTATGTATTTTTACTTTGTAATATAGATATTTTGTATTCATATTTCATATAAATATAATAATTATTTTTATATAAAATTATGGCAGGTTTCTCTTTTATGTCAAATTATCCAAAAACTGAAAAAAAAAAAACTAGAAATTTGTAATTTCAATAAAATTTAGTGTAACAATCATATATATAAAAGTACACTTCCACTCTCTCCTTATTGGCTGTTCGATATTTACTAGGTTTTCTAATTTAATGACTTATTTAATGTCTTCCTTAAATTGGCTGATTGATAATGTATTTAATAGGTTTCCAATTTTATTCCCATACAAACGATTAAAATCCTAACTCAAAATTAACAGAAAATCGTAACTCATACCATACAAACGAATTAAATTGCCTGATTGATATTGTATTTAATAGGTTTCAAATTAATCGTAACTCATACCATACAAACGAATTAAATTGCCTGATTGATATTGTATTTAAGCAAATTTAATGTCCCTCCTTTAATGTCTCACTTAAATTTGTAAACGAAAATATCTACCTTAAATTCGTACGATATTCGCTGTTTGGTATTTCGTTTAATCCCATACAAACGCTTTAAATTGGCTGATTGATACTGTATTTAATAGGTTCCCAATTTTATTCCCATACAAACGATTAAAATCCTAACTCAAAATTAACAGGAAATCGTAACTCATATATACGACATTAAGACTACGTTATAAAATCCTATATTCAAATCACGATCTCCTCCACGATCTCTTAATAAATACACCACGTCTTCCTCTTTACTGTCTCCCTTAAAACCCAAACTCGGCTCTTTCTATATATAAACCAAATTACCATATTCGATTCTTACCACCATTACCAATTACCAAGTATGACTATAATTCCATTGAAGGACCTACAGCCAGGGCGTGATCCTCAAATGGTGTGTGGCCGTGTTCTACGCAAATGGCATGCAAAAGCTTTCCATCAAAATGGGAAAATAATCAGCCTAGATTTCCTCCTACTTGATGAACAGGTATACAACTTCCATATGTTTATATACATCTTCTTAGCCCCTTTATTTTAATTACTAACAAAGATATATATAATGCAGTCTACCTTAATTCAAGTTTCCATACCCCAATACCGAGTTTACCGCTTCAGAGATGACCTTCACGAGGGGAGCATCTACAATATTTCTGACTTTCAAGTGGATACTAGCTATCCACAATACAAACTAACAGATCATCCCTACGTAATTAAGTTCTTGGATGGGACCATCCTTACATCCATAGAACGAAACACATCCGTGATTCCACATGAGATGTTTAGGTTCCGCCAACAAAATGAATTGTGGACTCTTGCTGGGACTAATCAACATTTACCTGGTAGTGCTTCCTAAATATCTATGTCTATCAGCATCATTATCTACTTATATATTTTTCTACTCATCCCATTAACAAGTACTCACATTCCAGATGTTGTTGGGGAACTAACAAAGATTCAAGGGACCAGTTTGGATGACCCATCCTCAGAGGACAAAATCACTTTATATTTGCGACTAGCCGAGTAAGTTTCTCATTCATCCCATCTAACGTTGACAAGTATTCCCCCAGCTACTAGAACTTAATTTCTCAATATATATGCAGTGGTAACAATGTCCGCATCATGGTATGGGATGGATGTGCAGCCGAATTCCGGAAGTTATATGCTTCTATTGTTGGCAAATCAACTATACTAATAATCACGGCTGTCAATCCAAAATCCTATGGAGGTAGCCAAACTATATTTACATCTACACAATTTACCCTCTCTAACCACATACTTACTAAATAAATGATAATGCAGGCAATCTGTCATTGAGCACAACATACTCAACCCGTTTCTACAGAGACGCCAACTATGAAGCTATCAAAGTTTTCCCAAAAAGGTACATCTCCCCCACTTAAAATTACCATATTTTCAAATACTTACCATGTTTTGTTTAACAATATATAAATACTTACCATGTTTTATTTGACAATATATTCCTATCATTATAGCTCCTCACTTCCCGATGGGGTACCACCAACTGTTAATGGGGGTAAAACTCCTGCAATAATTGAAACATTTTCAATTGCAGAGGCCCGCAAATTTGTATCCACTTCAACAGAACAGGTCTATTCCCTAATCTAATTCCACTGTTTCCATCTCTAAACTCATTTCATTTTTTTTTTTTTTTTTTCCGGTCAAACTCTAAACTCATTTTCATGACCCATGCATACTATTATAAATGTAGGAGAAGGAGTTCAAATGCACAGCTTACATTGTAGAGATCGTGGTTGACAGAGGGTGGAAATACATTGCATGTGGCAAGTGTGGGTTAAAGCTTGTGGAATCAGGATCTTCCCTAATTTGCAAACGTTGTTCTGGTGAGCCTATTGGTGTGGTCAAGTATCGGGTTGAACTGGCTGTCACAGACGGTAAAGACAAAACAATATTTGTTATGCTTGATGAACCCACCACACAATTGATACACATTGGAGTTACAGAGTTGATTGACTCACAGGTTTGTAACAGCCTAACCTCTCCCCCATGCATACAACTTGCGCATTAATCCTTTTCTCATGTTTATTTTCTCTACGTATCATTCTCTTCTCCATTTATATAGCCTGCAATGAAGGATGGTGTGCCTGAAGTACTTGCAGAGTTAACTGGGAGGACATTCGAGTTTGAATTAAAAATTTCAGGCTACAACTTCAAATCAAAGTATGAGACATTTACCGTGACTCGGGTTGTTAGTGAAGTCCAGCATCCACCGCCTCAGACATCAACTGGTCCTAACGAAGTTGACGACCATGACCAACCCTCAGAGACATCAGAGAAGCATTGCACCGAAGTCCAACAACCAGCCACTGCAAACTGTAATGACATCAGTGGTCAAGGCTCGCCACTAGAACCAGCAGAGAGAGAAAGCAAGAAGGCCCGAACTGGGAACTCCAAATAATTAAATTCATTTAAAGATTAATGATTTCCACTTTCTAGAATTGTTTACCTCCGCTTCTATTTTGAGTCTCATCTCCAGTCGTTGTTTCTTTAAGCTTCTATATGATTGCAGCATTTTCCACTCATCAAATACAAAATTGTCAAATCCAGGCAGACGACCAGCCCTGTACAAGAGGGTATCTCAGTCAGTAACAGATTTCACAAAATTAGGACATTTAAATTGTTTGTCAGGTTAAATTCACCTTTTCTTTTCGTTACCATCACTTTCAACTCTATATAAGGCGATATTAGATTTGAACAAACTTTAGTTTACGGTTCTAATAAGTATACTGTTGATAGGAGAAAGAGTAACATGGCTACGTAGTTGGATTGGTTTTTAATGGTCTAAATGTTAAGAGTAGTTGGATCGGAGAGCTTTCGGTAACGAGACCATATGGAATGTAATATGGAATGTTAGAAACAATAAAAAACAAACCTGTTAAGGGAAACAGGGAATGTGATTTTTCCTCCGCCAATTGCGTCTCTTACTAACTTCCTCTAAATTCTTCCCTAATTACCACATCTAGGTCTCAATTCTCTCCATGGCTCTTCACACTTTCTTCAATCTCCCTCAAATTCCTCTTTGATTCTTTGAGTTTCCCTGGAATCCCAATACCTTGAAACCCTAATTTCAATACCTTCTACAGTCCGATCCCGAAGATGAGCAATCAAAGCAGTTCCGGTTGGGGTTTGTGGTGCCGTTTAGCCTGTGGAGTTCTTATGAAGGAACTAACAGAAATAGATGTCAGAAATAGGGATTAGGGTAATTAAGGTGAAGAATCAAATCAGGGGAATGAAGGAGAAGAGAGAGTGACGAAGAAGAAGATACAGATCCGATAATAAAATACATAAGTCGACATCTCTTCAAAAATAAGATTGCTCATAGATTAAACAGAGCAGTCTAATTTTAATTGGGCTTCAAAACTACAGAAAAGGCCCAATCACTCTATTAAGGCCAATTTTGTGAAAAAATAAGTCGACGACCCGTTCATATCATCTAGCTGTTCGATGAGATTGCCCAACGTAGTGGATTTACAGAAAAAGAGGGACACAAAATTAGTTAAAGATTATATAATAAGTGGGCCACAAAATTGCCCAACACAAAAAACAAACCAAATCCCCAATTGGACGTTTGGTATTTGAAATATGTAGCAAACCTTCTTCACTTAAATTTATAAATATTTGTATTTTACTTATACAGATTGAATATATATATATTTTAAGATTGAATATATTTTTAACAAAAAATAGAAATGTCAGTATTAATTATTGTATTCGATTTAATATTTCTATTTCACTTATACAAATAGAATATATACTGTAAAGAAAGTTAATGCCAATATTAATTATTGGATTCGAATGAGCTATCATCATTTTAAAACAAAGTTATTTATTGGATTTAATAAGTTATAAAGTATTGATTTACAGTGGTTAAAGTGGATTGTTATAGCATCTTTACATATTATTATGTCAAATAATGGCAAATCAGGTGGGAGAAAACCAAACACCATGTTTTATTATATGATTAGATAGAGAAGGAAAATAAAGAACTCCCATACATAATTTAAAACATTCATGAAAACATAAACCAAAGGATTATTACTCCATTATACCCCGTGCCCAACATGCTTCTTTGTATGTTCCATAAACAATACCTTCATAAGTTCGCAAATCTTCACCACATGTAGGTCCTCTAACAATATTTAGAAGGATTCTCAAATAATACAATTCCCCCATGTGTCGAGGAACAACCTCTAACCTTCCTATTTGGGAACCTCTTTTCCTTGCCTGAAACCTTTTCTCTTTCTTATTCCAAATAAAATAACTTGGAATCTCGGCATACATGAGTGTCCTACTCAAAGAATTCGACCTATTCAAATTCATCAATGCCAAAAACATTGACTCTTTCGGACCACCATCTTCATCATTGAACAAACATTCCTTCTCCTCTGGTATATGGAAAGCTAGCCTAAGCTCAGATACATTAGTCATATTTCCACACAAAACTTTTAAGTCTTACTATAAAATGGGGGGTCTTGAAGAGATATATAGATCTTAGAGATACTTCCTACCGTTTTTTAAGCAATAATTTTAGGACCACCAATAATGAAGATCTTAAATTTACACAATTACTTCTCAATTTGAAAATAAAAATCAAAACGCATAAAATCAAATAATGACAATAATGACAATACATTTATTTCACCAAATCCGTTTAAATATACTCCACCCTGACGGTTTAAAATCAACAAAAAAAAAAGGACAAAATCTTTTTCTCACCTTAAATATACTCCACCCTAATTCATCTTGACACCACCACGTTGTATTTAGCCAAACACTAAATGACAGCTTCAACCATACCCCCAAACTTACGCTGCGCTAGAAGACAACAAACAATGCAGTGTTGTAGAGTTTATAATCAAATTTTGCATTTTACAACCACAGAGATGTTTCATTCATTATGAGGCAAAGGGATCAACCAAGTTTTGGAAAGCTCTATATAGATATATGATTTACCATACACCATATGAGATACTAATCCAATAATTTAATAATTTGAAATTCTAATTCTGATGATGTTTAACCCATCCAATAATTCTATAATATATCCACTCATCAAATTTTAAATCCCGTTACCACTATAATACAGAGTACAAGATTCCCATGGCATGCAGTAGACGTCCATACGATCTCATTCCCTAAAGCAAGTATTCCCGACAAAGGCCTGATGCAGTAGCCTTAGTTTGCTCCACAAAAAAATGTAAACGAGAGACGAACTCTACGAAATCAATTAAAGATTTCTAAACATTATAATTTCCCATAACTGATTTGTTTAAATTAAATAATAGCAAGAGTATTGGCAATAGCTTCTCTACCTCTCTTTCCTCTCGCACATACATTATTAGTTATTTGTAAACAACGGGAAGAAACAAAATTCAATCTATAACAGGCGCCCATTACATCCTAATCCCATGTTTGAATATTATGTGATGGTTACATAAAATAAGCTAAATAATTCATTTCTTTGTAGAAAACACATTCGGTGCAAGCTGCCTCCATTGTTTCGCACATGCAATATTTCCCTATTGGAACTGTTTTTGCTGCAGCAGTCATTCTTCCTAATTGTTGGACACCGATCCCATCTATCTTCCATATGACACGGTTTCTATATAAGCGCAGCTGGTTTGGTTTTTTATGCCACTCTAATTTTTTCAACTGCTGGACGGCTTCCTCAACTTCACCGTTGACTGTCAACATAATTGCATACACATACGTTGCTTCTCCGTTTGATGTCAGTGTTGCTTCCTTCATTTTTTCCAACCCGGATTTTAGGTTGGATTGAAGGAAAAACTCAATCAGCCCTTGAAAATACAATGCTTCTGTATTACCGTGTTTAGCGCAGACTTCAATTAGGTTTGGGTAAAGTTGATAGGCACGGCGTGGTAAACGCAAAATAGGCCGTATGTGTAATTTTTGGAAGACTTCTGGTGATTTTGACGCTCCGTAAAGGAGTGGGCCACTCATAATTGCTGCGCCTAGATCGCGGTGTGACCTCTCACCTACTTTTGCCAATATTTCACTGATTAGCTCAATAGGTAAATCTTCTAGCCGTAGTTGGATTCTTTTGGGTTGTGCCATTTTGCAAGATCAAATCTATATGAATGCAAAAAAACAAAAACTTAAACCATTTAAAATTTGGTATTTAACCCATATAACAACATTTACGTAAAGTTAAGAACTAAACAATTACAATATATTTCATTGGCGTTTGTAAACCATCCAACAACAATAACAAATAAATTTTAAAAAAAACAACGAAAGAAAGAAATACCTTCGGTTCCCTCTTCGTGCCGTCAAATATAATATTGGTAATATTTAAGGTTTTTTTTGCCTAATGTTTTTATGTATGTGTGTATATTTATAGGGTGTTCTTGGTGATCGTTGAGGCTTTTAAGAAGGGATATTTGTAATTGTATTTTTTTCCCCCCAAATATTTTATGTGCAAATAAAGATTGTGTGTATTCTCATTATGATTGTGGGCATATAGCTGTTGGTATTTTATGGTCATTAAATTACGATAAATAGGGGTTACAAAACGCCTGCCAAAATAAAAACCCCTGCTAAGATATCACCATAGGTCACAGCCTAAACCAATGCTTGAATTTAAAAAATAAACAACCCGTTCTAATAATATTATTAGAAATCAAACTCCAATAAATGGCTTTAACTACTCCAACGTTTAAACGGAATTCAAAAAACTCCAAGTTACTACTACTCCTATATGAGATTAAAAAAAATAAATAAATAAAGTTCCAATTCCAAGTAATAAGTTACCACATTATCAAGATGGAGACTCCAAGCCCCCAGAAAAAACAGCGCCTGGATGACTCTATAGGAGACCAGCACCCACGTCTCAATAGTCGCCGTCAACTCCTATTCCCATCATCTCATAGTACAACCAGCAATGTCTCCGAGATTAACCCACTAGGTATTGACATATTGCATTGTAGTGTTTAGCGTTTCTTACATGGTGTAATCTCCTGTTGCTGATCCACTTCTTACTAAAGTTAAATACAATAACATGCAGATGTACCATCCAGTAGCACGGCAAGCCCCGTTCAACCGTTACCCAGACCAAGTAATTGTGTATCCTATTATAAGTTCACATACACCTTTGTTTTCCTTAAACTATTTCTAATAAATAACGACTATTACAATGCCAAATAAAAATTACCCGTACAGGCAAGGCAACAGGAGGAACCCCTACCAAAACGAAACCTCCATCAAAATCACGTAAAAGTAAAAAAGGTATGTATGGCCCAAAATTATAATTACTCATTCTCTTCAAGCTTGTGAGTAAATTAAAAATCTTTAGGCCCAAACTCAAAATAAGGCCCATAAAACACCTACTATCCAAAGCAAAGTATATCTTTTACCCCTTTAGAAAACGAGGTTTCACTTCGTTTGTCTTCTACAGAAGTCACCCGTGTTTTCACAACTTAGTCTCACAACATTGTTTCACGATTTTCAATCGATTTCACAACTTCGTTTAATCTGATTTTGCCCAACTGTTTTTCCCAACAAGGATAAATTATCAGGCTGGTAAATAATTGCACATCCGCACTGTTTTTTACAATCCGCTATATATGTAAATATAATATATCCTCAATCTGACCCAGTTTGTTACCCTGCAACAGCCGAAAATCCTTTCGAACTGCTCCAATGTCCGAAATGTCATGCAATAGTATGGCGTGGAGAAAGTACGGTCAAAGATGGATATTCGGGAACTTTGTTCTACACCATTTGCTGTCAGCGTGGCCGTGTTAAGCTCCCCCCAATATCCGCCCCACCCCCCTTGATTGAGCATTTGATATCAACTTCAGACCACTTTAGAAGAAACATAAGAGTATACAATTCAATGTTGGCCTTCACATCTATGGGTGGGAAAGTGGATACTTCGATTTCAAATACCTCTGGCCCTTTCTCATTTCGAATACATGGCGGGAACTACCACAAAATCGGATCATTGCTTCCAAAGGAAGGGGATCCCCCACGTTATTTGCAGCTTTATATTTTCGACACAGCCAATGAGGTACAAAACCGATTAAATACTATGACCAGAAAACCCAATTCTGAAGACTTGGATCCCCTTATCATGGCTTCTCTGATTGAAATGGTTGATACACATAACCACCTGGCTAAATCATTCCGTAAAATTCGCGACATACATGATGGTGGTGTCCCAGAATTTTCGATTCGAATGGTTGGGCAACGCCGCTACGGCAGACAATATGAGTTACCAACTACTGAAGAAATAGCCGGCCTCATTGTCGGTGATTTATCAGCTACCACATGCGAGCGAGATATTGTTGTTTACCCACACTCAGATGGTTTGCAGATAATCAATGAGAAGCATCCTCGACTTATGAGTTTGCAATACCCGTTGTTGTTTCTATATGGAGAGATTGGTTATCATGATCAAATTCCAAACTTGGATGTCAACGGGAAGTTTCTTAAAAGGTCATTTGTTAGTTTACGGGAATTTTATGCATATCAGTTCCAAACACGGCCTACAGAAGGAATGACTTTAACCAAGAGTGGGAGATTATTTCATCAGTATGCAGTCGACGCTTATACAGCAATTGAGCAAGAACGCCTAAGCTTCCTAAGGAACAACCAGAAGAAATTACGAGCTGACATTTACAAAAACATACGTGATGCTGTGGACAAAGGTGATACAGATCCAAAACAGCTAGGTAAACGTGTAATTCTCCCATCATCATTCACAGGGGGTCCAAGATATATGGCAGAAAATTATCACGATGCCATGGCTATTTGTAGAACCTATGGTAATCCAGATCTCTTCATCACCATGACATGTAATCCTAATTGGGATGAGATTACAGAATTTCTAGAGTTGTCCGGAAACAACACACCAAATGATAGGCCAGATGCAGAATGCAGAATCTTCAAACTTAAACTGGGGCAATTGTTAAGCGATATTGATAAAGGCCACTTACTCAGCCCTCCGACAGCAGGTATATATTCCAGTAACAATTAACATCTTTCATTTCTTACCACTTGAAAGGCAAAACTAACAAAAACTCCATCTTCAATTTCAGTTGTCTACACTATTGAGTTCCAAAAACGCGGATTGCCTCATGCTCACATTCTCCTATGGCTTGGGGGAGAATATAAAAGTTTAACACCGGATGAAGTGGACAACATGATTTCAGCTGAAATACCAGACAAAGAGGAAGATCCTGAAGGCTATAGCTTGGTCCAACAACACATGATGCATGGCCCATGTGGAAATGACCGCCCAGCATCACCATGTATGGAGAATGGAGTGTGCACCAAAAAATATCCAAGATCCTACACCGCCTCTACATCAGTGAATGACTCAGGGTATGTTGTTTACAGACGACGAGAAGATGCAACTAAGACAGTTATGAAGGGTAGCACCTTGCTTGACAATCGTTACGTCGTTCCCCACAACATGGCAATTCTGAAGAAATATAAAGCACATATCAACGTCGAAGTCTGTGCTAAATCAAAAGCAGTGAAATATCTTTTCAAGTACATAACTAAAGGGGTGGATAAGGCAACAATTTACCTGGAGAGGAATGGCGAAACAAGCAACAACGAGGGAACTACAGTATCGAAAAAATATGATGAGATACATAACTATCTAGAATGCCGCTATTTATCAGCCTGTGAAGCTATGTGGAGAATATTTGGAAACGACATACACTACAGAAAACCTTCTGTCCAACGGCTAAGATTACATTTGGAAGGAAAGCAGAGTGTTATGTTCAGTGAAACAGGGGATATGGAAAGTGTTATGGATAGGCCATTGATTGAGAGCACTATGTTCACAGAATGGATGGAAACCAACAAGACAGACAGCGAAGCACGGGAACTTACATACATCGAGTTCCCAAAGTATTATGTGTGGAATACATCCCTGAAAATATGGACGAAACGAAAACAAAGGGATAGTATAGGCAGGATTTACAACATCCACCCAAGCTCTGGAGATCTTTACTACCTTCGAATTCGGCTAAACTATGTTAGAGGCCCAACATGTTTTGAAGACATCCGAACAGTCAATGGTTTTATTCACAAGACATACAGAGATGCATGCTATGCAGCGGGTTTATTAGATTCAGACTTAGAATGGCGCGATGCCATGGGTGAAGCCTCTAACTGGGCAACCGCTGCTCAGCTGAGGAGACTGTTTGTCACACTCTTAATCTATTGTGAGGTCGGCTCCCCATCAGAACTTTGGAAACGTTGTTGGCATGATTTATCAGATGATATCCTTCACACCTTGCGGAGAAAATTTGATTTCCCAAGCTATCAGGTGGGTGATGCAGAGCTAGAACAATATACTCTTTTGGAAATCGAGAAGCTGCTTTTGCAAAGTGATAAATCACTTGCTGATTACTCTGACATGCCAACTCCAGATAAAGAGTTACTAAAAGCTTTGAGAAATAGCCTGCTACAGGAGGAAAAACGGTATAATGTTCCCAAAGAGCTAGCTGACCATAACAGTCTCTTCGCCACCCTGAACAAAGAGCAGAGGGAAGTGTATGATGCAGTGATAGAGTCTGTTATCGAGAAGAAAGGGAAATTATTCTTTGTTTACGGCCCGGGAGGAACAGGTAAAACATTTCTCTACAAAACTATCATTTCAAGATTACGGTCTGAGAAAAAAATAGTGCTACCCGTCGCGTCATCTGGCATAGCAGCATTACTTCTACCGGGGGGGAGAACTGCTCACTCACGCTTCAAAATTCCTCTCAATGCACTAGACGACACTATGTGTAACATAAACAAAGGAACATTTGTGGCAGAACTCATCATCCAAACTGAATTAATCATCTGGGATGAAGCCCCAATGACACATCGTCATGCATTTGAGGCCCTAGATCGAACCCTGCGGGACCTGATGTCAAGTGAGAGACCCTTCGGAGGGAAAACAGTTGTTCTAGGTGGTGATTTCAGGCAGATTTTACCAGTAATACCACAAGGGAGTAGACAAGACAGCATCATGGCTGCAATTAATCGGTCCTATCTTTGGAGTTCGTGTCATGTATATGAGTTAAAGCAGAATATGCGGCTGAACCCAGACGAGAAACAATTCGCAAAATGGTTGCTGGATGTGGGAGACGGGGTGGCGGAAGAAGTAAAGACAAGTGAAAATGAAATCCTCACAAGCCAAGAAATATTAATGGACGAAAGGTTGTTACTCCGCAATACGAAACATCCGATCGCTGCGATCGTCGCTGAATGCTATGAGGATCTCCAAACATCATACACCAAACAAGAATACTTAACTGAAAGAGCAATTCTCACTCCCAAAAATGACGCTGTAGACGAGGTAAATCAATTTTTGCTAGACCAAATTCCAGGTGAAGTGAAAGAGTACTATAGCTCAGATTCTGTTGCGATTGGTGATAGCAACATGGAGGACGAGAATGGGATATACCCCCCAGAGTATCTGAATTCACTTAAGTTCTCTGGTCTTCCGAATCATGTCTTATCTTTAAAGGTTGGTGCACCAGTAATGCTTCTGCGGAACCTTAACCAAAAAGAAGGCCTCTGCAATGGAACAAGAATGGTTGTCACCAGGCTAGGAGAACGCGTCATTGAAGCAGAACTACTCACCGGAACTCATGTTGGGAAGACTGTCATAATTCCAAGGATAATATTGTCACCCACCGACACAATTTATCCATTCACCCTAAGGAGAAGACAATTCCCGATACGTTTATGCTACGCCATGACAATTAACAATGAGTCAAGGTCAAAGCCTCAAAAAGGTAGCTTTGTATCTTCCGAATCCAGTCTTTAGCCATGGGCAACTGTATGTCGCCTTCTCACGAGTAACCTCTGCCCAAGGGCTAAAGGTCATCAACATGAAGCCTCTTCATGCCAAACCAACAGTCAGTAATGTAGTCTACAAAGAAATTTTCAACGGTCTACCATGGACAAACAGTAAGCCTTCTTTTCAATATTACCGACAGAACAAATATCATCCTCTACAAAACTTATATATTTTTAATTGCAGGACATGAAGACATTTAGCCACATATGCGAAACAAGACCTGGCCACTACCAAAAGGCAAAAGTACGTAATAAGAAATAGGCTGTATCCCTCTCTTTAAATTTTTTAAAAACCCCAAAACAAACAACACTTTAGCATACTCTTTATTATATGTTATTCATCACGATTTAAAATCAAGAAGTTTTGGTGGTAACAGGTAAACAAAAAAAGAAACGGAACCCCATTTCAGGCCACCAAACAAAATCACAACTGCAAACAAGGCATGGAATTGCAAAGTCTCCAGAATAGGACTGAAACCACGTTTACTTTCTGTGTACTTTGCTAAGAAACCAAATTCCCCAGATTACAATAAAATTGAAACTTTAACATTTGCTCAAGTTATTCTGTACTGTACCTATTGTTTGAAACTCTATTAAAACGTCACGGGATAGGCCCAGGAGGAAAAAAACATCAACCTTATTTCAACAGAGCCCGAAAATTGATTAATGACCAAACACACAAGTCCCGGCTTTGTTGACCATAAAAACTCAGACAAACAGGAAAAACACATAAAGTGCCGTATACAAAAATATAAACGAAGGCCTAATTGAGGCCCACACACAGGAAAATACGAAACACAAAACAATGTACGTTATCTCCATAAACCATGCAGCATTAAAATACAAATTTAACTAAAATTCAAATAGTACAATAATATCTCTACATGACCACAACGTAAAAACCCCAGCCAAAAAAAACGGAAACTTATTACTAAATGACAAAATACAGAATAAAAACCCATTAATGCAAAATATAAAGAGTACTCTCCGAGAACATTATATATATAAAGAACTAGACCAAGAAAGAACCGAAACAACAAAACCACACAATAAATCCTATGGCAAATATCAGATTTTCAAACCACTTTCGCCCAATACAAAGTACCATCAATCATCTCCGCCTCAAAATCAACAGACCACTACAAAACCAGTTCAATATCAACTACTCATTCCCTTTTTTCACACGTGAAGTCCACGACCAGTCCAATTCACGACTCAAAGACTTGCTTAAGTATTTTCTCACATTTCACGACAAGGCCGCAAATACAATCACCAACCAAACACTCAATTTCGTCGATGGAGTATTCCTATCAGAGGAAACAATAGCACCACCCTTTGAAGTCATCCTGCGGATTGAAGATTCCAATACAAATGCCTTTACAAGAATGGATTACGAAGTGGTGGTAGATGACTTAGCAAGGACACAAACACAAGCATCCACTGATGAGACAGAGGACTGCATAATATGCCTAGACAACCTAAGAGGCGAAAGGAATATCAATATTTTGCCTTGCAATCACAAGTTTCATTTCCATTGCTTAACTTCATGGTTAAACCAGAATATATGTTGTCCTATTTGTAGGAACGAAAACATACTTATTTAATATTTAAAGAAAATCAGATGATTAATAAAAATAAAATGTTTTACAAATTAAATATTTCCATCAAGGTGACTGAACTAATTACTATGAAATCCATCAAACTGAAGTACATAAAATAATATAACGAAAAAAAATTTAAAAGACACATCAAAAGAAATATTTTGTATTCAAAATATTGTGTCTACATGTTGGGCTTAAAATTACAAAAAAACAATATGTCAATAAAAAATTCGAAGATAACTCTTCAAATACCTTTCTAATAACACAAGACAAATATAGTAATTAAATAAAAATAATCTCACTTCAAAAAGCATTAAAACCCCATTAAACATAAATATAACTCTAATCCTAAAATTCAACATTCATTCATCCCACATAATGCTAAACTTAATATGCACAAGAGGAGTCACATTTATAATATTATATAATAGTGTAGTAAGCTAAACGTATAGTCACATTTATAAAATATATCTACATATGAAATTATATTACTTAAATTTAAACTTCATACTCCACTCCATCATTCCCTTATCTCAAAACTATATATTACATAATCAGGAAAAATAACACTACACCACAACCCACGCGTCGCGTGGGCCGGCACCTAGTTAATAACTAAGAATACACTTCATTGTAGTATTGTAGACTGACATCATTCACGGTTGCGTAATTCTTAGAAAGTTTCTATATCACTTCATTTCATACTTATAGAATTGTACATTCTTTGAAGAAGTCTTTCAGATAAGTCTTCAGCATAATCATTACAAATATTAAATTGATTTGATTGATTTGCAGACGGTTCAGTTTCCCGTGCAGAAGTCTGCTAGAAAAGTCGTCGACATAATCATTACAAGGTTTAAATTGATTTGACGTTAATTGGTAAAGAAGTCTGCCAGAGAAGTCGTTTTCTTTATATTTTTCTGGTACTGTTTCAAATAAACCGGAATTGGTTTTCTAAATTTGAGATTATTTTTCTTGTCATCAATACATACTTCACACAGAACTCCAACACGTTGACTTCCAAATTAAGTCTAAGTTAATGACCTAACTGCCTAAGAAAACCAAAAACTTGATTTCTCCATATGTATAATATATAATCATTTCAAAAACATACAGAGGCAAGTACATAACATATATCAAAGAATACAACAAGAAAATCTTAAAAATTATTCACCAATTTGCAATAAATTGGTTTTTAAATTATGACAACTTCATGTTGATGTCAACATTTTAGACATAAACAAGCCTCTACGCAAAGACTTTAACTCGAAATCTATTTTGTGTGGTCTATTTTTGCAATTACAATTTAATAAAGCAGACACCGGACAAAGTCTACTAGGATAGTTGACTTTTTTTGTTGTCTTCCTTTGTTAATTTTTTGGTCAGTTTTGCAATTAAAAACATAGAACAGAGTAGACTTCTTAGGAAGTTTCAACAAGTTAACTTCGATTACAGTCAACTCTGGTTATTTTTGCAATTGACCAAACCATTGACTTGGTAGTAGACTTCTAGCTGACAAGTAGACTTCATCTATCCGTCAACTAGAAAAAGTAAACTTCGTTGTGGTTAGTTTTGCAATTGACCAAGTTTGACTTTCCTCAAGTAGACTACATACGAAGTCTCCAGGAATGTTGACTTCGTTTGCAGTCTGCCGTGGTCATTTTTGGGGTTGACCAACATTTTAATTTTTTAACTAGTAGACTTCTTTTGCAGTCAACTAATTAATTTTATATCAATAATATTACGGTCAATGTTTTTATATATTGGTCAAATCCAAAAATAGCCACTATAGAAGTCTACTCTTTTATTATCGGAAGAAGACTTCGTCCGGCAGTCATAACTAAAAAGTCAAGAATTTGGTCAATTGCAAAAATACACCTTAGTAGACTGCAAACGAAGTATCCGACATAAAGATTATAATGCAGTCTGAACCATATTTTTTTGTTTTCAAATGAAATTAAGGAGACTGAAATTACAGTCTACGGGCTCGAAACTCGATAATTTTTTAATTGCAAAATTGACAACATAGTAGACTTTACATGATATTATGACGGTTAGACTAACAAATAAAGTCTAATTTCGCAAAAAAATCAAGGAAAATCACGAAATCTACCGGAAAATAACCTTATCGGTGGTTGTTTCGCAATGTCAAGCACCAATGACGTCGTCTTTAGTCACCATGGAAGAAACCCAGAACCAATTTAATCACTATCCAAGAATCATGACATATAACAAGATGAATGCACTTGCAAATTTTATTGGATTAAAATGGAGAGGAGATGAAAGAAAATGAAGTTTTCATAGCATTGGGTGTTATTTAAGCTTACAAATTCAGGTTGTTGAAGCTTTAATAGCTTCAAATTTGGTTGTTCATGGTTGTTGGAAAATTGATGGCGGTGGCACAACCATAAATAAAAGAAGAAGATGAGGATATGAATGTAATAAACATTTTTGCAAGAAATTCAAATAAATTAGAAATAATGACATTTTGTGAATACAATGAATACATAAAAATTTAATGGAGAGAAAGTGGCAAATATTGGAGAGAAAAAAAGAGGTAGTCAGTTTTGCAATTGACTCAAATTAGAGGTCTAGTTTTGCAAGCACCCAACTTCTTAATATTCAACTTCCTTAAATTTAGAACCACAACACTCACTTCACTTCATATATAATTCCCACTTCATCACTCCTTCAACTCCTCGAATCAGAGAATGAATCAATCCGAGCAGAATTCCTTATCCGGTAACTCTTCTATTATTTTCTAAAGTCATGATCAATGTCCGACGACGTATAATCTTTTTCGCCCTCATATAGATATAATCATGAACAAATTATTCTATACACACCAATTAGATAACTAATTAATCTTTTCGGGCACAGTGGAAAGACCTTCACAGACTTCATCAGATCCCTACACACCGCCACCGCCGATTGGTTATCCCACTAGAGATGCGATGGTGGGTGATCCTCCGGCAGCAGCAGTGGAGACCAAATCCAAGGGCGTCGAAAAAGCAACGAAAATAGTAGAGTATATATTTCTTTTGATTTGCTTTCTTTATAGTTATGTTTCTATATATTTTGGCTCTAATCATTTACAATATATTCAACTTTATTTTTAATGATCTGTCTGTCTACAGAAATACTGGTAAAGGTATTGAGGCATGTTGCGAATGTCTCCTGTGTTGCTTATCATAATCAACAGGATGAGACTGAAGTCGTTCAGGAAATCAGAAAAACAACGTACGTAATATAAATAAATTAGAACCATCCATCAATATGTTATTATCTATATTATTCGTTTGTAAGGACTCCCACGTACGTTGCATATTTTAAGTTTATTTGCTTCATTGTTTGAAAGGGATCCATGATTCTTCATTTGTTTCGTATACTTCGTTTTCATATATGTCAAAGAAAAAGAAGAAGAACAAAAGCTACTTGTAACTAGTAACTATCCAAAGAAAACTGTGTTACAGAAACTCAAATTATATTAAAAATATAAACATCATATTTTTTAATTATTTTATATTTTTCATTAATCATATTTTTAAATTGAAATATTAGATACTATTTTTTTCGAATTTTTTTTTGGATTTTAGTCTTTTTACGTAAAATTTGTGTCATTGTAGTTATTTGATAGGATGAAGTGTTAATTTAACAATTAATTGCCAAATTTGTGTCAAACTGGTATATTTTCACTATAATTTATAATTAATTTTAATCTAGTTAAATACACTTTACTTTTTTTCACCAATGGAGATACTCTTAGTAACTTATCAAAATTCTTAGATTCTTTTTTATCGCAGTGTTGAATTGATGAACTAATTTTGGGAAGAGAATCAAATGTTGCAAGCCATCAACAAAAAAGAAGTCCATGTGTTGAAGTAATAAGCAGCATATCCTCTATGTGAAATACCAATGAAACAATCTCACAAAGCACGTTTACTTGGTTATCCTGAATGTAAAAAAAAAACTGATTCTTTCTTTACTTGCTAAATTAATAAGAGATTGAAATAAGTGAGAAGAAAAAACTGAAGCAAAGGATCCAGAAAGCCAAGATCTTTCATTCAAACACTGGACCTAGACGTAAGAAAAGATTATGCTTCAGTTCTATAGTAATGCATTAAACCAAACCCAGTCAATACAAATACAAAAGTTTACATAACTACTTTCACCAAATTAGACAATAGAGTTTCAAAGTTTACAAACCCATCACAATACTAATAAGAACTTCAATCATCATAGCCAAAAGCTAATCTCGCCCTTCACTTCGTTGGGCATCAACAAATCCCATAGCCTCTCAGCATTTCAACACTTGTCTCCCTCGCCTTCCAATCCCAAAAGCTAATCTTGTCATTCACTTCCTTGGTCATCATATTAGACTCATTACTATGTACAACTTGCTGAACACGACTATGTTCCCTTCTTGCGAACAAAACTGTTGGAGTAAACACACAACTTGTCTTGCTGCCCCATGATTATTTCGTACAGTTTTTCAACCAACGGTTTGGTGGAGATGAGTAAGGAGGAAGACTGTTGAATAGCGCATCATATTCCGGCATCAGTTTCTTTTGAACTGAATTAACAATCCAACGGTCAAGCTGAGGGGTTGTGCACCTCACTATTTCCACCCACCGAGCTATGCCAATCATATGGTGCATCTATGATAGAAAAACAATCCCAAAAGATAAATAGGCAAGCCAATAAATATATAAATAAATAATATAAAGTTAACTTACCAAATATAGTGAAATTTGAAAAATGAAAAACTATTTATGGATATTCACATTTATGCTTCGAAAAAAATAAAAAAGATTTGTATATATAAAATTCACCTGGTGAATGATATCTCGAAGCTTTAACGCTAAGACCATGCTGGGTGAATGATTTAGGTAATTTTAAAAATAGATTGGAAAGAAAAAGAGAAACGAAAAACAGTAAAACGAATTATATGTTTACCAATCTATATGACCATGTGAAATTGAAGCTGAAAGGGTCCGTCAATATAACTAGGGAGTCATATTCATTGTCTACCAGTTTCTTAGCTCCAGCTTTTATGGCTTACTTAATGGCATTCTTAACATTGTCCGTTTCAAATACTGCAGTTCTATTGGCATTGACATTGTCACTGTTAACAGAAGAAAATAAAGTCAATTCTAATCCACAAAATAAAAACAAATCATAAATCCAAATAGTATAGAAATCAATGAAAGATGAAATAGCTTACTTGGGACGAGCCTCATAGATAATAACAATGGCAGTAGAATCAGGAAGTTGGAGCTCAGTAGTCTCATTGGTACGAGAGCCAACATTATCATAGTATGATACATTTGTTTTTTTTTTTCTGGGTTTTCAGTTAATATACATTATCAAATCTGGAACATCTTTGTCTTGTCCTAATGTTGTTAGCTTTTGTTCTTCCCTTATCATCGAGATGCTCTTTTACGAATAAATTAGGTTCTAATTGGCCTGTTCATTTTTGGATGGGATATATCCGTAAGAAAATTTTCCATGTAACTGATATAAATTTTATTTTAGTCTAACAAAGAAACATTGAATAAAATATGTTGACGAAATACCCCTATTTCCATATATTCTGTTTGATATTTAATATTTACACATTTAATAAAAATGATCCAAATTTTATTCATATTCACATAAATATATATTACACACTAAAATTATTTTAAAATATACGATATAAATACTTAATCAACATATAACACCAAAGATGATTTTTAATATTGAATTAACAGTGAACATGTACTGCATAGTACTAACATCAACTAATTTTTTAATATAACTAATTAAATATATATATTTAAAAAAGTTCTCCTCAAACTAGAGTTAGTAATCTAGTAGAAAAGGTTAAAAACGATAACAAAATCAAAATATAATTTGTATAGGAGGTTAAAAATACTCATTGTGAATTTTTTGTTCAATTATCCCAAATATATATTACACAGGTAATTGATTTGTTTGTGTTATCCGATGATGGATACACTGAGAGTGAGATTAAGGATGACAAATACTAGTTTTTCTTTTTGTCTCTCTCTAATATTGTTATTTCTAAATTGTTATATTATATTTTTTTTTGTTGGTGTTAGTACTATGCAGTACATGTTCACTGTTAATTCAATATTAAAAAGCATCTATATGTTAGACATCGATTAAGCATTTATATTGTATATTTTTAAATAATTTTAGTGCGTAATATATATATATATATATATATATATATGCATATCTTTGTGAATATGAAGAAATTTATCCTCAAAGTAGAGTGTTATCAATCTAGTAGATAAAGTTAAATTTTCGGTTTAGTAGGTTTTGAATCTTACGAATTTGTAACTTTAGTTTTGTTAAACAAAGGATATAAGATGAATCAAATGAGATAGTAAAACAACATACGAGTTTGAAATATATATTCGAATTTGGTGGCTTCAGGGCATAAAATGAGTTTATAAAGTGATATGGGCCTTTAGGGGGTCATCTCATCTAAATGGGCCGAATTTGATGTTGAAATGATCAAATTAGGGTTTTTTTTTTTGGTCCTCAAACACTATATAAACACAACAATCTCTTCAATTAGGGTTTCTTCTTTGCGGTGGTGTGAGAGAAACCGAAACAATGGTGAAGTTTCTGAAGCAGAACAAAGCCGTGATCCTCCTCCAAGGCCGTTACGCCGGGAAGAAGGCAGTGATCGTCAAATCCTTCGACGACGGAAACAGCAGCCGCGGTTACGGACACTGTCTCGTCGTCGGACTGAAGAAGTATCCGAGCAAAGTCATCCGAAAGGACTCAGCGAAGAAGACGGCGAAGAAGTCACGTGTCAAATGTTTCATCAAGCTCGTGAATTACCAGCATCTGATGCCTACTCGTTACACGCTCGATGTGGATCTGAAGGAAGTGGCGACTGTTGATGCTCTTCAGAGCAAGGATAAGAAGGTGACTGCTCTTAAGGAAGCTAAGGCTAAGCTTGAGGAGCGTTTCAAGACTGGGAAGAACAGGTGGTTCTTTACCAAGCTCAGGTTCTGAAGAAGAGCATCTTTGAGATTTTATCTTTATCGGATTTATAATTTACATTTTTTTGTTTTTAGTTCTGTAGAATGAATGTGGATCATGGTGTTGTTAAGACGTTTTGGTTGGAATTTGATTTCGAGTATTTGTCTTTTTGAATTGTGTGATCATCATTTGCTATATTGATTGCCTTAATCGTCTCCAGTTTAATAGCTGAATTGATTACATTCAGGAAATGTTGTTAAAGAGTGTGGAGTAAGTATTGTTTTACAGTCTTAGCTCTTAGGTTTCTGCTTGATAAGATACAGAGTCTCTGTAGAAGCATGTTTGAGTTTTCAAGTGTTAATAGATAGATAGTGTTGTAACCAGTAACTGCATAAGAAGCTAGAGAGGTGATTGGAATCTTTCTTCAACCATGTTGTTTAGCTGTTAAAGATTGGAAACTAGTTTCTTCCTTTGGATATGAATATAAAGAAGTTAGGAGATGATTATGATGTGTTAGTATGTAGTGGAACTGCCATTTTATCTTGACAAATAAGATAGGTAGCAGTGCCTAATACATTTCTGAAACTTAGAGTGCAACCAAATCTCCTTGGACAAAAGTTATGCGACTCAATAGCAAAGCGAAATACCAACTATTTCCATCTCCTCTTAAACGAAACGAAAATTGAATGTTCCATCCCTATCCCAATACCTCCCTAATACCATTAAACGTTGAATCTTCTGTCCAGAGCCAAGATGAAAGTTAATTATCGTGTAACTAGCCTGCCTCATATTCATTCATTTCACTACTTGTCATATGTACCAGTAAGATAACAAATCATTAGCTTCAACATAACTAAAATGCCGGTATTTTATAATCTACGTGTTTCGGAACTAAAGTAGGAGTTTAGGTTGATTGTAATTGACGATCTTGATTAGCTTGTATAAAGGTTGTCTCTTACTTCATATTGTTCACTATGATATTTTTTTTAACATTTATTTTAATGTTACATTGAATTTGAGGGAAGTTGTAATGAGGTGTTGAAGAATTTTGTTTAAAACATCAATCCATTGCTTATGACTTTTCTGAAATAGAACAAATATATAAGATGTTGAGCAAGGACAGATTTTGTTTCTGTCAAAAAATTAATATACAAATTTGTTTTATTTTAAATTGGTGTTAATAATTATAAAAAACTACGTAGCTAAAATCATAATTGAACATCTAATACTAATAGTACATTATATTGTCAAAAAGAATTCAAAATGAATAATGTCTAAATTTTTACTTAAACAAAAAAGTCAAGTAACAATGTAAAACTAATAACTAAAAAGTTTTTAAAATGGTCAAAGAAATTTATTTAATGAAATTAAAATGGTAATTTTTGTATTCAACCTCTAATTAATTTTATGATAAGAGTTTGAAAAAACAATAAATATTATTAACCCAAAATCATGTTTGAGAGGACAAAAGTTAAAAGATACCCCCACATAAAGTCAGTTATCATCATATCAGACCTTATACTTTACATAAATTATCACTTTAGTCCTCAAATTAAAAAACCGATTTAACCACAAAAAAAAAACAAGTTTAAGCCAAAAACAAGAGAGATTTAGATTTAATTTTAGAATATAAAAATAAATAAAAGTTGTCGTTTTTTATAAACCAGAAATTAGAAAAGCTGCCCAACTTGTTCTTCTCTCGAACCCTAAACGAGCCGGGTCATCTCAAAAAATTTCTTCGACATTGCATTCCTCCGTCGTCTTCAGATCCTTCCCCGCCGTTCCTTAAACTCTTCTTCTCCGGTCGATTCCACCTTCTCCTTCCCCGGAACCGAAGTCCTTGTACCGGAATTTCATCCAGTTTCTTTTGTTTACCGAACCGATTTGTCGCGTAACCAACCCGGTCACGAACCTCCAAACCAAAAAGGTTCGTTCTTTGTTTGTTCTTACTAGAGATTAATTATTCAAAAACAAACTCAGAAATTTACGATTTTGCCGCACTGGGTTTATGAATTTTGCGTTTTTCAAAGCTCTTTCCTTGATGGGTCGATTCAATATAATCCGATTTGTTTCAAAAAAACGAAAATTTAACATCTTTGTTACGAAAATTTGCGAGCTTTATATTATATCCAGCAGCTGAGTTCTTTCTTATAAGTTGTGTGACTCGTAATGTTTTGATTGGAGGATCTAGGGTTTTGGGAATGTGAATTCATGGGTTCTTTGTTTTTGTGCGAGTGGTTTTTTTGTAGGATGGATTCGGATTTAGAGCCTGTAGCTCTTACACCGCAGAAACAAGACAGTGCGTGGAAGCACTGTGAAGTTTACAAATATGGTGATCGAGTTCAGATGAGATGTCTTTACT